>NC_070627.1:2354763-2597263 GCF_947347685.1 Pleuronectes platessa
GGTCCAACGCGTCGCACCACAGACACTAAACATCCTTGATCTCCTGTTGCACCACAGACACTAAACATCCATGATCTCCTGTTGCCTTTAGATGCTGGAGATGAAAGCAGTCGACAAATGGCACAAGTCATGTGAGGAACAACAACAACACACCCTGTGTTGTTGTTGGCACGGAGCGGGGGGACTCGGGATGTTTAGCCTTGATACGCTCGTGTTCCCCTCTTGTTTTCAAAGTGACCTCCCCCCCCCCCCCCCGTGGTGTAATGGCTGTTTGATGCTGTTTGAAGTGCGGCCGCTGCTGTTTCTGCTGAGTGATTAGAAAGATTGTTTGATGAGAGGATGCAGGGGAGGGTGGGGGGGGGGGGGGGGGGGATAACACTCACCCTCATGTACATTTATTACTATACATTTTCATATATTCAACCCCCCCCTCTCACTGAGCTGTTTGTGTGCGATCAAAGCAAGATAAAAAACAAAAATCTCACAAAAAATTCGGAACTCTCTGTGAAACGCCGTCAAAAAGTCTTTGAAGAACATGAGGTGTCCAACAAACTGTGGCGTCCAAACCAAGCGGCTCAGAGCTAATTAAGTGGTACAGCTTTCTAATTAGATCGACCGGAGAGCAACGCAACAAACACACAACGAGGACAGAGTCACAAACTCTTCTGTCCCTGCAGGAGGACAAAGTCCCGGACATCACGCAACAACACTTCTGCGTTCAGGACTCTATTTCCTATTTCCATTGCCTGAAGGTCAAATCCAATTCTTCTAATTTAACAGTGGATAGAAGGTTGCTGTGCCAAGTGCACAGATGGGTTTTGGCATTCCTCCGTCAGTCTACCCATCCATCCATCAATCCAATATCTATGGGACTACATGTTTCCAGGTAGGTTCCATCTTCTCTTCCCTTCAAAGGCTCCTGGCAGATTTGCCGAGGCAGCTGGATCGATGCTTTCTACAGAAGCTGTAGATGTTTGTGTGCACAGTAAACGCATGCAGCCAAACATCCTGTGTGTAGTAATACACGAGGGGATGCAAGTTGTGTAACCGCCTTGATAACGCACACCCTTGAATTAGCAATTTTATACCGTGCCACTGACTTTGGACCAGTTCGATAACACCATCACGTTCTGCTACCTCAAGATAAATATCCACCAGTCAGGTGCCCGGACACACTCTGATAACCACGCCCCCGTCTGGACGCCCGGAGGAACACAAGAGTTTTAACCATCCACGTGGACGCTGACACTATCAGAAGGATTCAGCAACCGACAAAGTAACCGACAAAGACTGACAGCAAAGACACAATCAGCCAGTAGGAAGGAGGCATTAACACAATGGAAGAAAGTAGAACCAACACAACGTTAGAATCGTACTGAATTTGGGATCTAAAAGAAATATTGTGAGTACAAATTATAGATTTGTGTAGAAATATTTCTCTTGTGTAATGATACTAACACAGAAATGACAGATACACTGAATTCAGTCTTTAGTTTACAGTGAACTCTTCTTCACTCAAAACCCAGAGAAACTTTCATCTCACGACAAACATTCTTCAGGACGATCAACAAACTTGCAGCCTCATTATCGCCAGCAGCTCAAAAACAAGAATATTAATGATTTGGGAAATGCACTGATTGTGAGATTGTTATATTAACTCTATTGTCTTTATCTAAGAAGACATGAAGCCACATGTGCACCTTCTCAGAATCTCTCTCATAAGAAACATATACACACAAAACACACACACCTGTACAACATGAACACACACACACACACACACACACACACACACACACACACACACACACACCCCCACACACAGTGATGCGACCGCTCACCGCTGATGCAGAGGCTGAAGCGGCAGAGTTCGTCACACAGGGTGTCCGGGCTCTCCAGCTCTCCTGGTCCTCCTCCTCCTCCTCTCCCTCCTCCTCCTCCTTCTCTCCTCTTCTTCCTCGGCGACATCCTCTTCACCATCTTCATCACCCGCTCCACTTTGTCCATCCCGTCTCACCGGAGTTCACCTGTGAGCCGTCGATGTCGTGCCTGTCTGGTTCTTATCACACTTGTTTCCTCTTCACCTCCGGCTACCTCTTCTTCTTTTTCTGTCTCTCTGTAAATCCTGGTAACTTTACTCTACGACTTCTTCTCTCGTCTTTTTCCAGCACAGACGCTCACTTGCTTTCCTGAAGATCCCTCCTCTCCCTCTCTCCTCGCTCTGCTCTTTTCGTCTTCACCTTCAATTTTCTTTCTCCCCCTCCCGTCCGCTGCAATACCTAACTGGTCAGGTTCAGGCTCACAAGCAGGTCGGCCATTATCTATATCTTTTTTCTTTCTTCGTCTTCTCTTCTGTTTCCTCCCTCTTCTTCCTCGGCTTCCAGAAAATCCAGTGAACAAAGCGAACAGAGGAGTGAGACACCGAGGGAGAAGGGAGGAGAGGGAGAAAGGGAGAGGCAGCGCACTTGCTCTCCCCCTCCTCTCTTGCTCGATCCCCCTCTCGTTCTCTCCCTCACTTTCTCGCTCTATACCCCCAGCACTAGCACTCCACCATCACCCCCCCCCCCCACAACCACCACAACCACATCCAGCCTTCAAAACTCCCAGCCCGTGCTTCGAGAGAAAAGGCAACAGTTTTAAAAAAGACTCAGTGTGGTGCTCTCTGCAGTTATGTGCTTCATTGTCTCTCTCTCACACACACAGACACACACACAGACACACACACACAGAAACACACACTTTTCATCCCATCACTTCACACACACACAGTTTCCACAACAGCCACTTCTTTGACTTTAATCAATCCCTGTGTTTCCCTCCTGATTATTTTCCCTTTTCGCAGTTTCCGTCTTTTCTGTATCTTCCACCGCCCATATTCCATTTGATCCTTTGATATCACCTTTCCTCCACACCTCCATCGTTAGTTCTCTCCCTCCATCCCTCCCTCTCCACCTGTCTCACTGACCCTGACACAATCCAATCTCTCCTCACACCTCCGTCTCATCTAACCCTCTTAGTCTCTCTCTCTCTCTCTCCGTCTCTCTCAACACCCCCGCCCGTCCTCCTCCCTTTCCGTCTTTCATCCATTTCTCCCTCTTCCGTCTCTCCACTTCTACCTGTTCTCATCTGCTCTTTAATCTCGATTACGTGTCTCTCCATAATTGGCTCATCCTCTCCTCTGAAGGAGATTCACACAAACACTCAAATGAAAAAGGCTCATTGACCATTAACCATGACAAGTACCAGTATAACCTTAACACAAACCTAATTCTGACACTTACCATGAACTTAACCCTCCAAATGTCTCTGTGGATTAGTGTGTGTTCAGATATTCAACTAATTGGGATAGAAAACTTTTACTTTGACAGTCACAGGACTCAAGCAATACTTTATGGCTTTAATCGCAACTCCAAAAACGGAGAACACAACGTGCAAAGACACGTGCACGCGCATTAAGCGGATAAACAGAACATGGAGGGATGCTGCTTGGTTCGGTCTCGACTGGTTGAGTCAGCACTCCTGCTTGATGTCTCCATCCCAGAAACCAACTTTCTCGACAGGAGCTGAGGAGTGAGGCTGAGCCGGGCGGCTGAGAAAGGAGGTCATCTGCAGACAGGCAGACATCCTGAGCAGAGAAAGAACTGTCCTCAGCTCACAGTATCACAACTTTCAAAGTATTACAGACTCTGCAGGAGTCACAGAGACAGAAATAGACTCATAGGGACCTGAAACCAGTTGTTTTTTACACTGCAGAGCATCGGGGGGGAAATTAAACTTCCAGGAAGACACAAGGAATGTCATGAACTCGCTCAGTGGCATGTTTGTGTCGAGAAGAAACTCAAAGCATTCAGATGACTTTCATCCATGCATCCATCATTTCTGAGCTGGAGCCAATCCCAGCTGACGTTGGGTGAGAGGTGGTCTAGACTCTCTGGTCACCAGCGTATCACAGGTTAAACATATAGAGACAGTCAACCATTTACATTCACAGCTGGACCAGACACAACTTTACATTATTGACTTTCAAGGTACCTCTACACAGGTCTGGTCTTCAAATAGGAGGTGCAAATTGAACTTTCTTCTCTTCACGATGACTCTTGGGTCTAAACCCGACTCTCATTTCAAAAGAGCTCCTGATAAGAACAGAAAACACAGCTCACACAGGTTTGCCTCTTAACAGGCGACTTTACCCTCCATTACTGACTCACTCAAATGCTTAATCGCCCAATTTTTCTTATTTATCATTTAAGTTGATCCTCGCAAGGGCCGACAATTAAAAACACACACTTGACAAGCTTGGCTGCCTTTCGTTAATTTACTATGAAGGATTTAAAGGGATTGATTTTCTGATGCCAGGAGGGTATTAAAATTTCCTTGCAGATATATATACGGTTTGTGTGTCTGTGCGTTGTGCGTCACTGGTACTCTACATGAACCGGTTATGAAACACTCTCACCGTGTGTGGGGGTGTGAATTAATCACAACCGTTCAACTTCAAATGGCTTTAACTTTGCACACACACACACACACACACACACACACACACACACACACACACACACACACACACACACACACACACACACACACACACACACACACACACACACACACACACACACACACACACACACACACACACACACACACACACACACACGCACGCTCCATTTGTGAGTGAATGAGAAGCAATTTAAACTCTTTAAGGTTTCATCCGCTGGTGAAAGACCTCCCTCCTCTCCCAGACACACTGCTGCTGCGCTCTGAAGGGGGGGGGGGGGGGGGGGGGAGTTAAGTTCCAGCTGATCCAGGGCAAGACGATCGCTGTCCAGACTGGTTGAACTGGGAAGCTCAACTGGCCGAGACAGAAGCTACGACACAGGTTTCACGTTCACTGTCCAGTAACATGAATCCGTCAGCTGTGATCCTCGGTCCCTGAGGACTCATGACGTAAAGAGGTCAGCCGATAAGGAAGTGATTATAACTTGATCAATATCAATATCAATAGATATCTTGAAATAGTTTGTTAAAAAGAGAAGAATCTCTGGTGAATCTGGGTCAAAACTCGTGAGAGGATCTATGTAGACACTGGATTCAAAATACAAATATATATATAATACAAAATACAATAGTTGGTGGACTGGTAATGTCCTGGTTTCTACAAGAATAAACGTTTTCATAAAGAAACCTGTGAATAAGGCAGTTTCTACCATTTAATTATATAATTTCAGTATTAACGTGTGAATGTTAATGCCCCCCCCCCCCACACACACATACACACACACACACCCAGCGACTTATCACAGATGCAGAGACGCAGTGTTTGCATTGAAGCAGAGATCTCTAGACGTCAGGAGCAGTATTTGGGATCCAGATGAATAATAAATGACAGAAGTAAAGAAATGGAATGCAACAAAAGAAGAGAAATAATAAAATCTCACAAAACTCCAGAGATGACATTTGCAGGCAGCGCTCTTTAAACAGGCCCCTCTGACTCAGCCTTTAGAAATCCAGGTCCCAATCTGACGATGATAATAAGAAGCTTTTTTAAACACTCGCCTGGCGTCTCCATGAACTGCCACGAGATGAAAAGCACAGAAAACTTTCACAAGCGGATCTGGTTTTTGTGGAACTCAGCCCACCTCGATGGGGCGCCTTCTGATTAGCTTTGAAAGTGCACATGTCACATTTCTGATGCATATTTACTTTTGCTTTTTGGTTCAAAGCCCCGGGGGGGTGACACCCGGGGAACCAGGCGCATCGCGACATGTTGGCGAAACACGAGAAACGAGCTCATGACCCATTTCTGGTTCCACTCGGCTCCACATTCACTCTAACTTTACTTTTCCTTTCCTGGAGTGACAGAGTGGTGACAGGTCATCTGATCAGGTGACGCCTGGAGGCACGAGGCAGAGACACATGTGACTTCTCTTCCACCTCTAATATGAAAAGGGTTTGGGTATTAAAACATATTGAGGCATCTCATAACCAACCGTTTCTCATACACGGAGAATCTCAGAGAAACATTAAAGAAGGGAATCCTGATGAATGTGCTGAGGAGCGGATAAAGAGAAATTATAAAATATTAAAACCATACATCATAAAGCCTGATTAACAGTTAACATTAAACACCTCAACCCTCTACAGCTAAAACGTGTAAGGCTACAGAGCGACATCTTCATGAAACTCTGTCTTATAGAAGACCGAGTAACTGAGATCCAGCTTTCATTGGTTATTTCACTCATCACAGCCATGATGGTCTTCTGCACATCTGCCAGAGAAACACACGTGCAGCTCCAGAGTTCAGATGCTCAGACCGTGCTCACTGTTCACATGTGTTCGACCTCAGCATTTGCCCAGTTTGTTAAAAACAGATCCAGGCTCGTGTCTTCTCTTCCCCTCTGTCTGTTCATCGGGGCAACGTGGTTGTTTAACTGAATTATGTTCAAAGGCAACAGCACTCGTACAGAAAGAGTAAATCCAGAGCAGAGCTGAAATCCAGAGCAGAGCTGAGAAAGAGGGTCAGAGCAGCTGGAACAGAGCATCTGAGGCTGTTTGAGTAGGAAACCTCAGAGACATGTTCAGAGGAATTAACAGATCGATGTAAACTTTGCGAGAAGGAGTAAAATACAGGATCTTGAATGTGTGGTCCAGTTTGTTCTCGACGTTTAACAGCGACTTCCTGTCGAGCTGTTTTGCCCGTGCAGTTTTTGTGCTAAGCTAACCTAGGCTAACATGTTTATCCCTGAGACATGAGTGTGGGTTTGATCATTGTCCTCCTTGTGAACAGAAAGTGAAAACCAAACATTTATCCCACTACTGTAAAACATTTATGTGTATAAAAAAACTGCTGATTCAATAGTTGTGTCTCAATTCGGGGGCTGCATCCTTCGGGACCCAACATGTCCCATGATTCATTGCACTCCGGTAGCAAACTGATTTTCAAAGAGGCAACGGGGGCAGAAAGCGAGGAGAAGATTTTTAATGTAAGTGTTCATCCGACCAGCGAAAGGTTCAGGTGGTAAAAACACATATTTTCAGCATTCTGAAGGGAGGGACAAGCTGGTGATGCAGGAAGAAGACGTTCAGGACGTGGCGGCTGAATGGAGACACAGCTTATGTCTCATGTTCCAGAGGGATGACAGGTTTTCAAAAAGCGTCTCGATCCAGAACAAAGGGTGTAACTTCAAGCTCGAGTCAAAGAGTCATCACTGATAATTTACCACTAACTATTGTGTTGATCTTTGAAAGAGCAACTTCACATAAAGACTTGATTGTCTCTGGTTTATTGTCTCTTCTCCGTCTTGTCCATCAATCGCTCCCACGCTGTTTCCAAGCTTTTGTTTCTCGGCCTCCTCAGCTGTCGTGTGCTTATTCTAACAAGTAGGATTTTACTCCAAGTGCTAAATTATAATGAAGAGGAAGCTGGAGTGAAGTGATGATGGAGTGACGGCAGGTTTTTAGACTCTGGATAAATTAGCTTGACACTTTCAGAGGCGGATTTAGATTTGATTAAAAAAGAAACATGTGTTGTCCTGATTTGAGTCAAACCTCCTCGGCTACTGGAAGTGAATTCTTTGGTTTTGAGGATGTGTTAACGCGACAGAATGAGGAGGAAAATTTACAGCAACAATTTGGTTGAATTGTGTTGATTCTAATCGTGCATCAGTAAAAAAGAAAAAGAGAGAGAGCATCTCCCGTGTCTCCGTCTATGACTCTGAGCAAAGCGTCAATGCTTGAATCTGTTAAAGTTGAATTTAAATGTCATTAATATAGATTTAGGACAATTTGATCTTTAACCCCTTATTGCCTGAATTATTTCCAATTATATAAAAAAATATTATTGGTGTTTTTGCCTGTCATACAGATGGTAAATAAAGTGGAGATTGTTAACTTCAATATAGCATATACAATAGATATAAATTTAGGTATGAGGCAAATTAGCGACATAGGCATAATGGGGCATAACCTTAACTTAACAAATGTTGGTATGTAGATTATTATATTGATGCTGCTTTTGATTGAAATTGAATAACAACATATTTTTTCTGTACAATCATTGCTGTTCCATCATCACAGTATTTCAAATACGGCTTAATACCTCAAAATAACTCTGCTGCAAAGTCCCAAGGGGCTAGTATGTATTTTCAATTCTGACCACTAGATGGCGGCAGAGTGCTTCCAATACCTTCCTTGGTATGTGTAGTATTTGCACCATCAGGCACAATCGTCACCTCGGCGGCATTAAGACTGGAATGGGGTTTGAGGCAAATTTGCGACATTCGTCTACAAGGGGTTAACCAAATCAATGATGCTGAAATTAGCTGCACAACTGTTCTGCTTTTCTGTTTTTAATTCACAAAAATACCTTAACACAATTCAAACTTCACACTCTATTATTAGAAATCAGCAACAACGAAACAAGTTCAGCTGACGTCACTGCAGCTTGGAGCACGGACTCAGATTCAGTGTTTCATTTGTCCCATGTAAAAGAAGAATAAGAAGTTTGTCCTTTAATTTGTCGTATTTCTACACACGTCGTTCTCCACCACATATTCTGCTTAGATGCTCATTTGCTTGTTGGTCAAAGCGTGAAAATAATAATAGTTAAAATATGTTAGGCATCCATTTCCACAGTGAAGCAGTGAGGAGCTGCTGCAGGAAGGTTTCTCTATAAACACATGCACAAGCGGCTGTGACAGAGCATTTGTGTGGTTGATGAGTCGAGTCGGAGCCGAGGCGACTCGTGTGAGAGTCTACCTCTGCACTGCATCGCCGGGGAAATGAGACGATTCGTCACAGACACACACACGAACTGTGTTTTCACAAAGAGAGGAGCGGGAACGAGAGGAGGTGCAAATGAAACGGGAGAGAAATGGTGAAGCGAGGGAGACGAGGAGTCGAGCACAGGAGCGAGAGAACGGGGAGGAGGACGAATTATAGCTGAGAACTGCAGAGCAAACACTTTCTCTCCCCCGCCCGCTCTGAATTCTTCTGGGTTACATACCTAAACTCACACCAGACACACACACACACACACACACACACACACACACACACACACACACACACACACACACACACACACACACACACACACACACACACACACAGTATACACATGCAAACTCACACCGTGCACACACATAGACAAGGCACATATTCTCTGAATGTTTCTGAACATGTTCTGGCTCCGTTTCCCTGAGAGTTACAGTATGTGAGTAAATCTAGAAGAAATGAACATGCACACACACATACACACATATACAAACACACGCAAGCCAAGGAGGATGTAAAAACCAGGCCATGTTCCAGACTTTTCAACGTGTTCTTCTCTGTGTTCGATTGAAGAACTTTCCTGTCACACAGTGAGAAGCTGAAGTCTGTGGAGGAGCGAGTGGATTCAACTGGGATTTAAAAAAAGAAGGATGGGAGTGAACATGATGCATGATGGGGAATCAGCTTCTTATGTCTTTAGCATGTTCATGAACTAAATGGCAAGAGAAACTTGTTTGGTTTTATTTGCAAACCAAAGTCCTGCCAGACATGAGATGTTTCTTTAAGAGGAATATAATAATTGATGAGTGCATGAAGCATCATCACTGATCACCCAGTGAGCTCAGGACTCAGAGAACAATCTGCTGACTGGGCCATTGCCCTGTGGATTAAAACATATTCACTGAACTGCATTTTGAACCATATGCGTGAAGAAATGTGAACTCAGGGAAACATTAGACAAAGTTATCGTTCAGCGTTTGAACTTCAGGAGCTTTATTGCTTCTAATGCAGTTTTTTTTTAAATCTCCTCTTCTTGCATCCAGACGCAGACTGAACAAAAATCATCACAGCTAAAAAAATAAGTGGTTTAGATTTACCTGAATTACGGTTTAGTCTAATCAAAGCTGAGTCGACTAGGGTCTTCTAGTCGGACCATAGATCAAACACATGCACAGCAAACATAGGCTGTAGAAGAAATTGAACAACAAATCAATGCTGTTAGTGGTAAGTATGAACCTTAATGTTAATGTAGAAATACACACCTGAGAAACACACTATGTTCATTTTCTACACAAAAAAGACGTCTTGTTCATGTTCACAAACTTCAACACTCTGAGCTAAACTCTCTCTAATGCTCTGGTCATGTAAAAGTCTCCACACACACTTACACACACACACACACACACACACACAGTCACAGAATCTTAAACACGCGTGTTCCTGCCATGAGTTGTTATGAGTTACAGGCGTGTGTCAGTGTTGAACAGAAGAAATTAAATGGGTCATGGAGCGGAGCAGAGGGGCGTGTGTGATGGAGATAATGTTGAGCTGTCTGTCACACACACACACACATACACACACACACACACACACACACACACACACACACACACACACACACACACACACACACACACACTGTGTTTCATGAAAGAGTTAAAGGATTAACAGCAGGGACAGTTACTGAATTCAATATCATATCATTTTTAGGATTATAATTCTTAAAAGTCAGATTTGCGATTAAATAAATGAAACTAAAAACGTATCTCTTTGACAATGCTGAAGCTGAGTTTCACAAATAAGCTGATTGTGTATTTGTTAAGTGTAATAGCTTATTAACATTGAATGTAACTGTGTACATATGGTGTACTGTATTAGCTATACATACATACATAATATAGTTGTACAGTATACGTGTACAGGTATACATGTGTGTAAACATGCCTGTAAATGATCGTTATGTATGTATTAGTACATTTACATACAAGTACATTTATGTGGACATGATAATCTTGTCATTTTGTTCTAATCAAAAATTAAGTTATAATGCGACACCTCTCTTCCTTTTTTTAGTGTTATAATAATCATTATTATCTAAACATCCATTATCCAAACAGCTTTTACTATTATGGATTATTTCCTCTCTCTCTTCCAGTGTAATGTTTTGTATTTTGTGTTTTCTTGTGCGGTTGTGTGTCTGCACAAGTCAGAGCCTTTTCATTCCCTCCAGCTATTCCTGACATATAACATCCACAATGATATGAGGTGAACTTTGAACTTTGACCACAGAAATCTAATCAGTTAACATCTCAGTGACAACTGGGTCAAAATTGAAGAAATCCCCTAAAGGCAGAATTGAGAAATAACATTCAAGAGGCCAGAATCGTGAACTTGACTTTTGACCAAAGGTTTCAGATCAGAATGTTAATAAATTCCCTGATGTTACCCTCTCTCTCCCCCCCCCCCCCCTCTGTCGTTCTGTTTGTCTCTCTCTCTCTCTTTCTGTCTGTCCTTTGTCTGTGTTCAGAATGTTACCTTTCAAAAGAGACCATGCATGTACTCCAAATGATTTAAGAACAGCTTTCAATTTACTTTGAAGTTCCTCAGACAGGCGAATCTCACCCGCCTCTTAAGAGGTTAATAGACATGTCACTCAACCCATGTGATGTACTGCCTTCAAGTCTTTTTATATTAATATATTATTAAACTGTTTTATTATAAAAAAATATAATAATAAACTGTAAAACTAAATAATGTTTTTATTCCAAACATTGACATGACTAAAAGTTATACAGGTTTTTACAGATTACAAGAATGCCTCACAAATATTTTCTCTTGTTTTCTCTAATCGCCTCTTTCCAGGTTTTTATTATGATAAGCAACCGACCTGCTTGTTTATATGACAAGTTTGACTCTTTTATTCACTGTTCAGAACTTTGAAGCAGCAACTTGTGTCGAGCTGCAGTAATGGAGATCGGTAATCGATGTTGACGTGAAGATGTTGCTGCAGTTCAGTTGAATTTCACCAAATTCTCTCTCTCTCTCTCTCTCTCTCTCTCTCTCTCTCTCTCTCTCTCTCTCTCTCTCTCTCTCTCTCTCTCTCTCTCTCTCTCTCTCTCTCTCTCCTCTAAATCCTTAGTTCAATATGAATTGTATTTGCGGCCATGAAATAAATCTCGGTTTCCTCTGCTTTAACATGCTCAAATTCTTACCAAAATTTGCAGAAAGTCAGAAAGTGGTGAAAATGTATGAATTCTGGAGGAATTTTCAATGCGCGTAGCAAAATGGCTCAAAGGTGCCCCCCCGAGGGTACAGACCCAGGACGACTAGAATCAAGAAAGTACAATTTCTTCAAACTAAAGCAAAACTACAGTGATATCAGTAAGTGTCATTAAGTGCTACTAGTTTCAAAAAGTTTTTTTTTTTTTTATTCAAGATATAAGATAACAAACATGTATTAATCCTACACACAGACAGACTCATGCAAGTAGGGAGAAATTTGTCCTCTGCTTTTGACCCATTTGTTGAACACAGCAGGACAAACAGAGCCATGCACGGCGCCCGGGGTGCAGATGTTGGGGGAGTAAGGTGCCTTGCTCAGGGGCACTTAAGGGTGGGTAGGGAGAGTCCTCTTAGACTTTTTTGGACAGATCCAGGTGTTGTCCATCCAGGTTTTTTTTTTTTGGTTGTCACTCCGTTTAGTCGAACCACAGACCATCCAGACTGATTATCTGCCCATAGTCCAATTTTTCTGCCACTAGTCCACCGCCTCTCCAATAGACAGAAGAGGTGTGTTTTTAGTTTGCGGCGGAAGATGTGTGAACTCTCTGTTGTCCGGATGTTGATGAGCAGCTGGTTCCACCATTTAGGAGCCAGGACAGCAAACAGTCGAGATGTTGATGAGTGTTTAGCAGTGAAGGAGCAACGAATAAACAAACTCCTGTCTCATACAATTCAAGGTGAGACCAAACAGTTCAAACTAGCAATCTAGTTAACCTACGAGCAGATACAACAGAAATTTAGCAGGGAAGCTTAGCTTTTATCTTCCCATGCTCTTCCTCCTTCTCATCTTCTCTATTAGTTCTTTCGCTATCTTCTGCTGTTTCTTCTTTTCCTGCTTATCCCTCTCTTTCAGCTTCATCTCTCTTTGTGCTTTCTCTATCTTCTGCTTCTTCTGAAATTGTCTTGCTTCCTCACTTCTTCTGGCTTTGTCGCTGTCTGACATGAGGGCCAGCTCCTGAAAAGACAGAGATGACACATGTTTCATTATTTTCATTCCAAAAGTCTAAATCTGAAACAAACTCACAATCCAACAGGTTATTGTTCAAATAAAACTGAGCTGATGTCACTTACCTGAAGCTTAATAGACTTCACGATGAGGAACTTAATATCCTCCTCCATCTTCTGAACTTTGTGCTGTGAGTCCTCCTGCACATTGAGCCACTTCTTCTCTGTGGCTTCAACCAGACTCTCCAGCTCCTTGGTTCTTTGAAGCCAGGTCTCTTTCTCCACCTGCTCACTCCTGAGCTGATCCTCCAGAGTGTTGACTTTAAGGTCTGAGGTTTCAACCAGACTCTCCAGCTCCTTGAGTCTTTTAGAGCAGACGGAATACCGCAATACCAGACCTTCGATGAAATTGACTTTGCGGTTAAAGGCAGTCTTGCCATCGCGGATCTGAGTCTGTGCAGTGCTCAGTTTGGCCCTGAGCTCAACATTCATTCGCAAGTCCTCCTGCACGTTGAGCCACTTCTTCTCTGTGGCTTCAACCAGACTCTCCAGCTCCTTTGTTCTTTTAGAGCAGACGGAATACCGCAATACCAGACCTTCGATGAAGTCGACTTTGCGGTAACAGGCAGTCTGGCCATCGTGGATCTGAGTCTGTGCGGTGCTCAGTTTGGCCCTGAGCTCAACATTTTGTCGCAAGTCCTCCTGCACGTTGAGCCACTTTTTCTCCGTGGCTTTAACCAGACTTTTCAGCTCTTTGATCTTTTGAAGGCAGGTATCTTTCTCCACCTGCTCTCTCCTGAGCTGAACCTCCAGAGTGTGGACTTTAAGGTCTGAGGTTTCAACCAGGCTCTCCAGCTCCTTGATTCTTTCAGAGCAGATGACATTCTCAGAATTGCCTGTACAATTATTGTGGATCAGATTCTGTGCGGTCCTCAGTTTGTCCATGAGCTCATCATTCTTATCGACCAGCGCGGTGTTTACACTTTGGAAAGTTTGGATTACTTCATCTCTTTCCCTGTCGTGATTCTCCTTCATGACCAACATCCTGTCCATTTTCTTCAGCTTGGACTTTAGTTCTCTCTCTACCTCCTGAAGAGCTTGGTTCTCCAGCGACAGCTTCATATTATTTAACTCTGAGCCTTTTAATTGTTGCCGGAGGTCCTCCATTGAATTCATTGAGTTTGGCTCCATGTTGCTGTTGTAGCGGTTGTCTTGAAGACTCATGATTTTCTCAGTTGTTGCACTTGTAGAAATTGTAGAGCTGTCTTGACTTGTTGTCATGTTGCACTGTTTGAACAAACTGACAAGTGTCTCTTCGGTGGTCAGTTAAGTAGCCTGCTGATTAAAGATGGCGCCACTGCCTCTGATCTCTCTGGTCACCAAAGGAACTCAAAGGCAGTAGCCTGCTGATTAAAGATGGCGCCAATGCCTCTGATCTCTCTGGTCACCAAAGGAACTCAAAGGCAGTAGCCTGCTGATTAAAGATGGCGCTAATGTCTGGGAACTCTCTGGTCACCAAAGGAACTGGTCCTTTGGAGTCTCCAAATGGCCTTTGTGGAAAAAATGCCCTTAGGAAAAGAGCTGTCAAATATTAATTTTATGTGGTATTGTTATCAAATTTGAACTTGGGCTAGTCAAGGCTTCATGCTAGGGTACCATTGTGTTTTCCAGCTCATAAGTCCCAGCTCGAGTCATCTGCAGGCATCTGTTTATTAAGAAATATTCAGGCGGAAATAAAAACCTTCTACTTCACTGTGTGCCAGCTGCTTTTACTCAATGCCAGTAGCACTTCGAGTGATTGTGAATTTCTTTTGTTGGGGGGGGGAGTTCAGAATGTTACCTTTCAAAAGAGACATACTCCAAATGGTTCAAGAACAGCTTTCAATTTACTTTGAAGTTCCTCAGACAGGCGAATCTCACCGCCTCTTAGGAGGTTAATAGACATTGTCACTCAACCCATGTGACGTACTGCCTTCAAGTTTTTTATATTAATATATTATTAAACTGTTTTATTATAAAATAATATAATGATAAACTATATAACTAAATAATTTTTTTATTCCAAACATTGACATGACTAAAAGTTATACAGGTTTTTACAGATTACAAGAATGCCTCACAAATATTTTGTCTTGTTTTCACCAAATTCTCTCTCTCTCTCTCTCTCTCTCTCTCTCTCTCTCTCTCTCTCTCTCTCTCTCTCTAAATCCTTAGTTCAATATGAATTGTTTTTGCGGCCATGAAATAAATCTCGGTTTCCTCTGCTTTAACATGCTCAAATTCTTACCAAAATTTGCAGAAAGTGGTGAATATGTTAGCCTGGATGCCAGACGAACTTAGCCCCGCCCACAACATTTTAGGTCGGGCGGTTCGGTCTGGAGTCGCTCCGTTGGGAAAAAATTATGCCCGACCGGGCCAATCAGATTGTCAGGGCGGGCTTTATACGATGATTGACAGATGATCAACGGTAACGTAATCAACCACGTCATCAAAGTGCCCTTGGGTTGAATTCGTTTTCAACTAACATGCCTGCCGCTGGCGAGCTGAGATGTGTAGATGCTGCCATTGAGTCTGTTTTAGAAGACATCGACAGCGCATTCATTTTGAAAGAGGAACACAGAACGTGGAGGCGACGCCAAAGCACCGCGCTAATCCCTATCGCCCCGGCGCTTGGCTGTTCACACCGGACACTGAAGCGACGCTGAACCGCCGGGCAGCGCTAATAATATCACCCGTTGATCCAGTAGATCGCTGCACGGCTTTGTGCCGGTCACACCGGAGGCTGAAGCACCGCGCTGCGCCAAGGCTGCCTCGCGGTGCTTCAGCCTCCGGTGTGACCGGCACAAAGTTTTAACATGGGAGTGGATGGGAGCCAGCTGTTATTTAAGGCTTGGCGCTGAAGCGTCCGGTGTGAACCCGGCGTTAGTAAATAACTCACAATGCGTTGCTTAGCATACGTCACATACTACGTTGCTCTGATTGGTTGTAGGTCTATCCAATTGAGCGAAGAAGAATTTTACTTCCTGGTCAGTTGAAACACGCCCCATAATCACAGCCCAATGGAGCGGTCTCAGACTCACATTCTGACTAGAATTGTGAGTCTGACAACGTCAGGCTATGAATATGTATGAATTCTGGAGGAATTTTCAATGCGCGTCGCAAAATGGCTCAAAGGTGCCCCCCCGAGGGTACAGACCCAGGACGACAAGAATCAAGAAAGTACAATTTCTTCAAACTAAAGCAAAACTACAGTGATATCAGTAAGTGTCATTTAAGTGCTACTAGTTTCAAAAAGTTGTTAGTATTTTTTTTGAATTTTTTTTTTTTATTGAAGATATACGATAAGATACATTTATTAATCCTACACACAGACAGACTCATGCAAGTAGGAAGAAATTTGTCCTCTGCTTTTGACCCATTTGGTGAACACAGCAGGACACACAGAGCCATGCACGGCGCCCGGGGTGCAGATGTTGGGGGAGTAAGGTGCCTTGCTCAGGGGCACTTAAGGGTGGGCAGGGAGAGTCCTCTTAGACTTTTTTGGACAGATCCAGGTGTTGTCCATCCAGGTATTTTTTTTTTGGTTGTCACTCCGTTTAGTCAAACCACAGACCATCCAGACTGATTATCTGCCCATAGTCCAATTTTTCTGCCACTAGTCCACCGCCTCTCCAATAGACAGAAGAGGTGTGTTTTTAGTTTGCGGCGGAAGATGTGTGAACTCTCTGATGTCCGGATGTTGATGAGGAGCTGGTTCCACCATTTAGGAGCCAGGACAGCAAACAGTCGAGATGTTGATGAGTGTTTAGCAGTGAAGGAGCAACGAATAAACAAACTCCTGTCTCATACAATTCAAGGTGAGACCAAACAGTTCAAACTAGCAATCTAGTTAACCTACGAGCAGATACAATAGAAATTTAGCAGGGAAGCTTAGTTTTTATCTTCCCATGCTCTTCCTCCTTCTCATCTTCTCTATTAGTTCTTTCGCTATCTTCTGCTGTTTCTTCTTTTCCTGCTTATCCCTCTCTTTCAGCTTCATCTCTCTTTGTACTTTCTCTATCTTCTGCTTCTTCTGAAATTGTCTTTCTTCCTCTCTTCTTCTGGCTTTGTCGCTGTCTGACATGAGGGCCAGCTCCTGAAAAGACAGAGATGACACGTGTTTCATTATTTTCATTCCAAAAGTCTAAATCTGAAACAAACTCACAATCCAACAAGTTATTGTTTAAATAAAACTGAGCTGATGTCACTTACCTGAAGCTTAATAGACTTCACGATGAGGAACTTAATATCCTCCTCCATCTTCTGAACTTTGTGCTGTGAGTCCTCCTGCACATTGAGCCACTTCTTCTCTGTGGCTTCAACCAGACTCTCCAGCTCCTTGGTTCTTTGAAGCCAGGTCTCTTTCTCCACCTGCTCAGTCCTGAGCTGATCCTCCAGAGTGTTGACTTTAAGGTCTGAGGTTTCAACTAGACTCTCCAGCTCCTTGAGTCTTTTAGAGCAGACGGAATACCGCAATACCAGACCTTCGATGAAATTGACTTTGCGGTTAAAGGCAGTCTTGCCATCGCGGATCTGAGTCTGTGCAGTGCTCAGTTTGGCCCTGAGCTCAACATTCATTCGCAAGTCCTCCTGCACGTTGAGCCACTTCTTCTCTGTGGCTTCAACCAGACTCTCCAGCTCCTTTGTTCTTTTAGAGCAGACGGAATACCGCAATACCAGACCTTCGATGAAGTCGACTT
The DNA here is from genome assembly GCF_947347685.1 of Pleuronectes platessa. Taxonomy (NCBI): domain Eukaryota; kingdom Metazoa; phylum Chordata; class Actinopteri; order Pleuronectiformes; family Pleuronectidae; genus Pleuronectes; species Pleuronectes platessa. The sequence continues at coordinate 2,372,508 of NC_070627.1, forward strand.
TGCGGTAACAGGCAGTCTGGCCATCGTGGATCTGAGTCTGTGCGGTGCTCAGTTTGGCCCTGAGCTCAACATTTTGTCGCAAGTCCTCCTGCACGTTGAGCCACTTTTTCTCCGTGGCTTCAACCAGACTTTTCAGCTCTTTGATCTTTTGAAGGCAGATATCTTTCTCCACCTGCTCTCTCCTGAGCTGAACCTCCAGAGTGTGGACTTTAAGGTCTGAGGTTTCAACCAGGCTCTCCAGCTCCTTGATTCTTTCAGAGCAGATGATATTCTCAGAATTGCTGGTCCATAGCTTAGACTGATCCGTTACAGTGAGATTGCCTGTACAATTATTGTGGATCAGATTCTGTGCGGTCCTCAGTTTGTCCATGAGCTCATCATTCTTATCGACCAGCGCGGTGTTTACACTTTGGAAAGTATGGATTACTTCATCTCTTTCCCTATCGTGATTCTCCTTCATGACCAACATCCTGTCCATTTTCTTCAGCTTGGACTTTAGTTCTCTCTCTACCTCCTGAAGAGCTTGGTTCTCCAGCGACAGCTTCATATTATTTAACTCTGAGCCTTTCAATTGTTGCCTGAGGTCCTCCATTGAATTCATTGAGTTTGGCTCCATGTTGCTGTTGTAGCGGTTGTCTTGAAGACTCATGATTTTCTCAGTTGTTGCACTTGTAGAAATTGTAGAGCTGTCTTGACTTGTTGTCATGTTGCACTGTTTGAACAAACTGACAAGTGTCTCTTCGGTGGTCAGTTAAGTAGCCTGCTGATTAAAGATGGCGCCATTGCCTCTGATCTCTCTGGTCACCAAAGGAACTCAAAGGCAGTAGCCTTCTTATTAAAGATGGCGCCGATGTCTGGGATCTCTCTGGTCACCAAAGGAACTCAAAGGCAGTAGCCTGCTGATTAAAGATGGCGCCATTGCCTCTGATCTCTCTGGTCACCAAAGGAACTCAAAGGCAGTAGCCTTCTTATTAAAAATGGCGCCGATGTCTGGGATCTCTCTGGTCACCAAAGGAACTCAAAGGCAGTAGCCTTCTTATTAAAGATGGCGCCGATGTCTGGGATCTCTCTGGTCACCAAAGGAACTCAAAGGAGGTGTTTCACTGTGTGGCTGTTTTGTCTCTTTTATATAAACATATGAGTGTAAAATTAGCCTATTTAGCATGGTTGGTTACCATGGTTACAAACGGGTCCTTTGGAGTCTCCAAATGGCCTTTGTGGAAAACATGCCCTTAGGAAAAGAGCTGTCAAATATTAATTTTATGTGGTATTGTTATCAAATTTGAACTTGGGCTAGTCAAGGCTTCATGCTAGGGTCCCAGCTCGAGTCATCTGCAGGCATCTGTTTATTAAGAAATATTCAGGCGGAAATAAAAACCTTCTACTTCACTGTGTGCCAACTGCTTTTACTCAATGCCAGTAGCACTTTGAGTGATTGTGACTTTCTTTTGTTGGGGGGGGGGGGGGGGGGGGGGGGGAGTTCAGAATGTTACCTTTCAAAAGAGAAATACTCCAAATGGTTCAAGAACAGCTTTCAATTTACTTTGAAGTTCCTCAGACAGGCGAATCTCACCCGCCTCTTAAGAAGTTAATAGACATTGTCACTCAACCCATGTGACGTACTGCCTTCAAGTCTTTTTATATTAATATATTATTAAACTGTTTTATTATAAAATAATATAATGATAAACTATATAACTAAATAATTTTTTTATTCTAAACATTGACAATACTAAAAGTTATACAGGTTTTTACAGATTACAAGAATGCCTCACAAATATTTTGTCTTGTTTTCACCAAATTCTCTCTCTCGCTTTCTCTCTCTCTCTCTCTCTCTCTCTCTCTCTAAATCCTTAGTTCAACATGAATCGTATTTGCGGCCATGAAATAAATCTCGGTTTCCTCTGCTTTAACATGCTCAAATTCTTACCAAAATTTGCAGAAAGTGGTGAATATGTTAGCCTGGATGCCAGACGAACTTAGCCCCGCCCACAACATTTTAGGTCGGGCGGTTCGGTCTGGAGTCGCTCCGTTGGGAAAAAATTATGCCCGACCGGGCCAATCAGATTGTCAGGGCGGGCTTTATACGATGATTGACAGATGATCAACGGTAACGTAATCAACCACGTCATCAAAGTGCCCTCGGGTTGAATTCGTTTTCAACAAACATGCCTGCCGCTGGCGAGCTGAGATGTGTAGATGCTGCCATTGAGTCTGATTTAGAAGACATCGACAGCGCATTCATTTTGAAAGAGGAACACAGAACGTGGAGGCGACGCCAGAGCACCGCGCTAATCCCTATCGCCCCGGCGCTTTGCTGTTCACAACGGACGCTGAAGCGACGCTGAACCGCCGGGCAGCGCAAATAATATCACCCGTTGATCCAGTAGATCGCTGCACGGCTTTGTGCCGGTCACACCGGAGGCTGAAGCACCGCGCTGCGCCAAGGCTGCCTCGCGGTGCTTCAGCCTCCGGTGTGACCGGCACAAAGTTTTAACATGGGAGTGGATGGGAGCCAGCTGTTATTTAAGGCTTGGCGCTGAAGCGTCCGGTGTGAACCCGGCGTTAGTAAATAACTCACAATGCGTTGCTTAGCATACGTCACATACTACGTTGCTCTGATTGGTTGTAGGTCTATCCAATTGAGCGAAGAAGAATTTTACTTCCTGGTCAGTTGAAACACGCCCCATAATCACAGCCCAATGGAGCGGTCTCAGACTCACATTCTGACTAGATTTGTGAGTCTGACAACGTCAGGCTAGGTTAAAGCACCAAAGGTTGATAATATTCAAGAATAAACACGACAACGTTATCCTGTTCAGGGAGAACACAACTAGTAAGGTCTGCTAATTTAAGAAAAAATCAAATGTGACTTAATATTTGTTCTTGAAATCTGCTTAAGGGCAAAAAAACTAATGTATAGCTTCGTATCAGCAGATAAGCAAGAAACCAAAGTTTATTATGCTTAAAAACTAGATTTATCTTTAAATCAAATTATAATCATTGAAATTTCACCTATTATCATTGAAATTCCCCAAGAACGATCAACACAGCTTCATGTGTCTTCAGCCCTGAACCCAGAGGGAGCCCCAGATGTTTGACTCCTCAGCAGCTTATTAGCTTCAAACTACAAAGAAAATCAAATATCGCAACATCTGTAAAACACAGAACTTCAGGCAGGTAGTGTCTTTCTGAAACGAGCCTCGTGCAAAAGTTCTCACAGTTCAGCCGAGGACTTGTTTTCACCGTCAAAGCCCTAAAACAGAGGAGAGAGGGAGGAGAGGAAGAGGAGAGGAAGAGGAGGGAGGTGAAGAATTGAACACAGCTCTCACGCTCTCTTGTCCGTATTGATTTTTAACTCTAAAGCCACATTTCCATAGTAATGAATACAATTCCACTGCCTGAACCACAGTTATCCTCGACTGCTTGTTGCTGCTTGTTGTACAAAATGAAACGTCTTTGCGGTGAAGGGCTGGATTAGAGTTGTGTTTGGCTGAAGGACGACATGGAAATGGTCTGTTGAGTGAAGAGTAAATAGAAACAGCAAAACATTTTAGAAATGAGGTTCACAGTGAATGAAGCCTGACGCTTTGGCAGCTCGTCTCAATCGACATCCTCAAAACAATAATCTAACTATGAGCATAAATGAGTCTTAAGAGACGTGAAGTCATTTTCTAAAGGACTCACCAGTGAAAACAGGATTTTAAAAACACCGTCTGAAAATAATAAGCAACAACTGTAACAACAGCAAAGCTTCTTTTATTATTTTTACTTTACATGTTTAGCTATGATTGTTTGTTAACGGTTAAAAACAAATCTGTATGTCTTAAACTCTTAAATCTACATCTCACTCAGAAATACCTGAACTCTGGTTCTTTTACCATTTGGCATTTCCAGATGTTCAGTTTAAAAAAGCAGAGACTGGATGCAGATAGAAACACGAGGATAGAAGATAGACGACTTTCAAAAGGAAGCAGAGAACAAACCGAGAGCTCATCAGCATGCACGCTCTTCAGAAAGGCTCCACATATTGATAAACAGTGGAAAGGCTTTGGAAACAGATTATAAAAAGACCTCGGTTTAGAAATTAAAAAGCCTCCCAAAGGTTAATGGGATTCTTCTCCCCACAACAACATCTCCCTCGTTCTCGGACTCAACTCACGGGTCGAGCTGGAGACCAGAGACTGTGTCTGTTTGAATTTGAATTCCTGTCAATCAACAAGACGGAAACTGAGATTATGAAAAGGTTCCTGTTATAGATTTACTTGATAATAAGGAATAATCACAGATACATGAGGGTCACGTGTCCAGTCGGGCTCATGCCACCACATCTGTCAAGACCAAGATAGAGATTCATTAAATTCTCAAGCTTTTAAAATACGTGAAATAATGTTCTTATAGCAAAATGAGCTCAGTGGATGGTTCTGAGAACATTAAACCGACTTTGATGCCTTTTGATATCAACCTGTTCCTCCTCCACAGTGTTAAAGTTATCTGGATGTATCGGCCACTCATTTTAATAACCCCATCTCACACAGCAGGCGTTATTGGACCCATGCAGGGAGGATATGATATATTATTCCCCAAAGAAGGCTTTAGGCTGCAAGGTAAAGATTAGATGAGGTTATCAGACTCATGTGTGTTGACTTATTCTGTCTGTTGGCAGAAACCCCGGAGTGGTCAGTACCTGGTGTGGTTCTGTCAGGTTGGTTCTCATACAGGACCACAGCTTCAAGGAAATGTAACCTGTTTGGTCCCTTAACACTTTTTCCCCTCCTAGATTTTCCATTTATGTGGAATATGGCTTGAATATGCCCGTTTGATAAGTGAATACAGTTAATTTTTTCTGGTATTCAGGTTTCGTCACAGTGAACCTGGCCTGCATCGTGACTGCGAGTCGTTAGTAATGATTATACGACAACTGTCCATCTCCAGACGTTTGCAAATTTACTAAATCCATAAGTGCCGATGGTGATGAGGCGACAGGAGGAGGCAGATTGCGTGACAGTTGTGTTCACTGCAGTGATTCTACACAAAAACTTTACACTAAAACTGTAGTGAAATTTAGAGAGGTATGCACAATATTAAAAGTTGCTTTTGAAAACTATTGACACTCTGCTCTGCCATATGTTTGGTTTCTACTCCCAGTGTCGATCATTTAACCAGTTAAACCAGTTTAAGTGATTTTAAGTGAAAAGAACTCTCCATTATTCACACTTAACATCAGGGAGAGTCTGGATCCTGCCTCCTGCTTCCCTCTGGGTTAGGGTTAGGGTTAGGAGAGGGTCGTTATAATGACGCCTCACACACATCTCATGTCTACTGGTTTAAACCCCCCACCTTCCCATCTGTGCTGCTTTTCTCCCACTGATAATGAGTTCAGTTGTTTGTGTGACTCTTTCCTATACCCTGAAAGTGTTTTTAATTTGCTCTATGTATCTGCCCCCCCCCCCCCCGTCCATCAGCACAGCTTGACGCCCGTCTGCCCCCCCCCTGCGCTGACCCTAATCACACACATCCCACATCTCCATATTATCAAGTTAGCGTCCGGTGACAAGTGTTCTTCACTCAACAGCCTCACGCTTTTAATTGAAGTCTTTCAAGTGGAGAAACACAGTAATTACCCCCCCCCCCCACACACTCTCTCCCCCCCTGCTGACCTTCAACTTTCTCTTTCATCTCACTTTCTGTCACTGCAGTGGTTCTCTTCAGTTGACTCTTTCCTTTGTGTGTGTGTTCCGTTCTTAGAGATCTCATTTAATACCTCATGTAACTGCACAGCTACACAACACGCCTTCCTGCAGTCATCACTGTGGAGCCGACTCCAAGCCTGTAATTTGTGGAGAGTTATTCTGCTCCGTCCCTTTAAGTGGCACGTTGCGTCTCTCCGGAGCCGTGAGTGTGATAATAGCCGTCTTTTTAATAACAATGGCTTTTCTCTTTGGCTGAGTTTATTGTGACAAAACACCGCGACGGAAACGTGCAAACAGACGTGACCTTAACAAAGCGCTCGGCGGGTTTGAGGATTCACTGAGGTTTGAAGGAAACGAGTCATTCATGCATATTCTTCAAAGAACAGAGGGAGAGAGAAGGTGACTAGTCAGCTTTCATTGTCTCTGTAGACTATTCACATGGGATGAGGAGGGAAGAGTACAGATAAAATATACTTTTTTATTTATTTATAGTCATTTACTTTGTTTTCCTTAAAAATACAGTTTATTTGCAACATTTCAGGACATTAGAACCACAGCTACACTGATGTGAGATGTGAATTCATATCAAAATAACAATAATACATTATATACACATGTGTATATATATATATATATATATATATATATATATGCTAGTACTTATCGTCAGTATGTTCAGGTCAAACAGCAGCTTTTGGAAAGATGAAGACTCCACATCTGGCATCATGTGACATTAACATATAATATCTGTTTTTTTAAATGAATAAATGGTTGATAGAGTTTAACACAAATATTTTGTTGTCATGCAACAAACCGACTGATTGGCTAAAATCTGATTATTACCTCCGCTAAGAAAGTTTGTGTTTTCATCTGCGTTGTTTGATGTTAGTTGGCAGGATTACACAAATACTACAGGTTGGATTACCATAACACTGCATTCAGGAAAGAACCCGATACATTTCTGTGCCAATACTGATCGCAGTGGATGCAAAATGTTGTATTGCTTTTCTTTTTGTGCGGTTGTTAGCCCACATTTGACAGAAAGCCACTGTAGATTCATGTTCAAATCAAATTTACAGCAGATTCTCATCAATTTCCCATGTTTGCTGCATCACTCACAATCTTTTAGTATATTTATACATTTAACAGTTGGAACGTCTGTGTCTTTTCCCTTCAGGAATATCAGAGATACCCTTCCACCTGTTTCCGGGTTGAGAATATGCGATCACGGATTCTTGTTCAGCGCTTTAAAAAGTTACCAGTGTTAGTTCTGAACCTATAGAGACACAGTGAGGCTGCAACCAGTGTGTTACAGAGAGGTGAGCAGCTCCCGTCCGACTGGGAGGCCCTGAGGAGAGACCCATGAATATTTAATCATCTAATATATTTCACACACACACACACACAAATGATACAGTACATCGATACTGACTCGGGTCACCACACCAACAAGAATCTGGGTATACCCATTAATTTATAATGTGTGTGAGGAAGCGAGGGAGAGAGAGAGAGAGAGAGAGAGAGAGGTGACAGCTGAGGTCACTGCACAGGATTTGATATACGAAGGCTGCTGCAAAAACGACAACAGTCATTTTATGGGTGTGCAAACACACTCAAACACACACATTCACACACACACACTTAGTGTACACACACATTGTTCTTGATGTTCGCAAGAAATGAAAAACAACACAGACTCTAGACTCACACAAATAAGCAGCTAAATTGAGGATTCATTGAGCGGAGATGATTCCCTCTAAGGTTTCTGAGCGGGCCTCACAAATCCAGCCAATCAGAGAAGGCAAACTATGAGGGGGGGGGAGCTCAGGGCTGTCAATCAGTGCGTGATTGACAGCTGACTGTATCACGGACAGAAACTAAACTTACATATCGTAGCTTACAAGTAAATGAACAACAAACAAGGAAGGATATTTATATTTCACCCATTAGTTCATCAGCATCAGGTGAAAATCTCATGATGAAACCAATGGAGACTGATAATACTTGCACACACGCACACACACACCCACACACACACACACAGATGCAGGCACACATGCGCACACACACTGACAACCTTGCTAATGAGTGTTAGGAGTTGAGCCATTGCTCCCTTGTCCTCCATGCTCTGCTGCAAACAGGATAAACATGGACTTAATCACAATCCTCAGAGGACTGTGATGACCTTTCTGCACTCTACAGCTGTGTGTTTGTGTGTGGGTGGGTGTGTTTGTGTGTGTCTGTGTTTGTGTATGTCTGTGCATGTTTAAGTTCAGGACATCATTGACTGTAATGGCCTCAAATAAGCTATGGTTTCCCAACAAAATCAACACAAAGACACGTGTATATATATAAGTATATAAACTCCTGAGCACATTTAACACTGTAAACCATTGATCTTGGAGAGACAAATGTTTCTAAGATGATAAAATTGCACTTTGGGGACATTTAACTCAAGAAAGCTCAGGACACAGTTAATGCTCGACTGGGTTTTTGATGCAGAAGTTACGATCTGTCTCGTCTCAGCTGCAGGATGTTGTGCGACATCCAGATATTTATGCACCAGCCCATCAACAAGGCCAAAGTCATCGGTGGGTACAGCAATGTAAAGCTCTGTGTCATCTGCATAGCTACGACACAATTTTCGATTACATGAGAAGAGACAGAAACCAGATATAATGTTTTTGATGAGATTGTCAATTGCAATGTATGGAGTCTAAAAAGGACGGGACCTAAACTAGAACCTTGTGGGACTCCATTGATTAAATGTATGTCTGATTTTCTCTGAGGAGAAGTCACCGAGGTAAACCAAGGACTCCTGATCATTATAATATCTAACATAGCTTCTATTTGATTTAACCTGCATTACATTGACTCAATTAAGTTTTTTGACGGCATGAAAATGTCGGTTATTCTTTTTTTTTTTAAACCCTGAAAAGTGAAGGTCCTCACAACTCCTGAAGGATAAACGTGTATTTGTGACAGTTTGCCCGGTGGAGATGAGATGACGACTTTGGGTTGGGACGGTAGAATCACAGCAGAGTAATGAGTTGTCCCAGTCTTGTGTGTGTGTGTCTGTGTATGTCTGTGTGTGTGTGTGTGTTTGTGTCCCCCCTGCCAACCTTGAGCTGAGAAATGACTCCATAATCTTTGCTCTGCACCCATCTACCCTGCAAGTATTAGTGATTACAAACCCTCACACACACACACACACACACACACACACACACACACACACACACACACACACACACACACACACACACACATACACACACACACACACACAAACACACACACAGTTAACAATAATTCAGGAATTCACACGTGCATGTTTTTTTAGTGCCCTGCCCTCTATCCCTGTCAATTATTTGAGAAGGAAGACCAACGAGTCACACAGCTTCATCCCCCAGTCGTCAACTAATCACATTCAGAGACTGATGGATCGAAAGACACAAAAACACACACATACACACACACACAAACACGCAGACACACACACACTGACATGTGATATATTAATATTGCTGTCGTCTCAGCAGCATCCTGTCAGTCAACCCTGCCCACTTTGACCCTGTTATGTTAAGAGTGTGTGTGTCTGTGTGTGTGTGTGTGTTTGTGTGTAGGTGGGTGTACTTGACCCTGCCATGTTGCAATGTTAAATGTTTAACTGATTAGACAGTGATTGATTCTGCTTTTCCTGATCAATTGGCTTTTAGTGATTAACGAGTCAACAGCCTGATGCTTCGCGCGGCTGTTCTGGCAAACTGGGTCTCCCTCGATTATATAAATATAAATATACCTTTACCAGCTATAACCGGCTTATACAACGCTACTGTTTAAATATATACCTGCAACTTCACATGGGAGGCACATGAACTGTTTGACCAAACAAACAAGGGCTTCACACACATAAATTCAACTGTAAACTCCCCCTGAACATGAATATAAAACAGTTTCTACGCACACTGTTACCTTGTGTACAGCAGTTACTACTCAGTTGTGTAGATGTTTAGGGGAATAGTTGAGTAGCCGCACACATGTGGACACAATGTAGTAGAAGTAGTAGTAGTAGAAGTATTAGTAGTAGGAAGGGTTTCCCCTCTCACAGCCAGTCAGCTAATCACAGTCCAGAGTGACAGCCAGTCCTTCAATCACATTCATGTATGACAACAAGTCAGGCCAGACTCCCACTCATGCCCCGTAGCAGTGTGTGTGTGTGTGTGTGTGTGTGTGTGTGTGAGTGTGTATTGGGGGGTGGGTCATCCACAGTATCCAAGTGCAGCTGGTCAAAGCCAGAAAGTTGAATGTTTCCTTGAGTTATTTTACAACAGTTTTAACTTCATGTTTCTGTCTTTGTCACGTAGCTTGTTCACGATTCTTTTGATTTTGGGGCCAGATGAAACTCCACAGGCTGTTTTCTCATCCTCACTGAGGTCTTCTAATGTCTGGTGACTCAGATATGTATATTTTAGATGATTTATTTCAACTTAGCATTTAGGTTGAGGTTGAGACGAGGCTTCTTATTAATATGTCCATACAACATATTCTATAAGACCATATATCTGTCTTTAAGTAGCTTCTTTGTCAATTGACAGCAGTGGTGGAGAAAGTCCTCACACAGTTCATACAACCAGATGAACTCAAGTAAAAGTACCACATACAAGTTTCGAGTTACTGTAATTTAGTATTTGCGTTTAATTATACTTCAAGTTTTAAAAACTACCTGAGGAGAAATCTACTTAGGTACAGATACTTGAAAGATGTGCTCAAGTACTGATTAATGTACTTTATGACATCCCAGCGTATTCCTATCACCAATAACACTGTACACCAGTTATCCAATTAGCACATTGAAGCTTCACCACAGCATACAAATCCTTTTAACACATAAGTATGTTAGATAAATAATATTCAGAACTAAATCATAATCAGTTTCTGCAGCAGCACAGTGTCTCAAGAAGGACTTGAACATCAAGGAGCCTCTCGCTGAACTAATTAAAGCTCTTTGCTCTGTTTCTGTGTCACTGTGGTGGAAGCACAAGCAGATTGTGAGTAAGTGATGTCATATTAATGGATCATTTATTTAAGGAGCTTGATGAACGACTCAGTGTTGTCGGCATCATTTTGATGTAATTACTTCTTCAGTGCACTCAGACGTGTGTATTAATAATGATGGACTTCAACAAACACGAGTTTCTAATGGGAATAAAGCAGATTTACTCCAAAACGTCTATCTCTATCTCTCTCTTTCCTCTCTCTCTCTTCATCATCCTCTACTCTATCACCTATTCGTGGTCTCTTTCTTTTATTTGGTTATAATTTAAATCTGCCATCATTTCTCCTGCACACTATTTTCTCTCTCCTCCGGCTTTTCCCTGACCTCCTGATGTGTCAACCAGTCACAGCTCTGTGTGACAAGGAGTCGTCCAATCAGACGGCTCGCTGACAGCTCCCCGCCACCGTCCCAATCTGGGTGACTGTTAGGAGTGGTTTTGTGTGAGAGAGTGTGTTAAATTAAAGGGGGAAGAGTGAACGAATAAGCGTGAACATGTGCGTTTTGTGGTTGTGTGTGTGTGTGTGTGTGTTTTTGTGTGTGTGTGTGTGTGTGTGTGTGTGTGTGTGGTCAGCATCTAAGAGGATAAGTGACCTGTATTGTTTTGCTGTGTTTGTTTTTGTGACCACATGAGGAGTAAATGTTGCATAACTGACAATGTGTGTGTGTCTGTGTTTGTGTGCGTGTGTGTGTCATTGTGTGTCGCCCACACGTCCACGAGTTACACTTGTAATAAAGTGGGTCAGGTTTATATCAGGTATTTTCTCCTATGACAGCAGCATGTTTTAATGAGCCGGGCTCTGCAGAGAGACTAAATCTGGATCCGGCTCTGGAACCCGCGAGGCGCTGACTCTCAGGACGCTTCTCGTTTTGAGGGGACGGGGGTTTCTCGGTTTCCACGTGTGCTGCAAAGTGCTCGTTACAGTTATGACACAGTTCTCTCTCACTACATTTAGCACCAATCACCTGTCAATCAACGCACGTAGGCAGTGGGTGAATACAGATACCTCCCCTTTTCTGCCAGAGTTATTTTTCTCTACACCTGTTATATTTATTGCTGAAGAAACAGAAGATTCAAATTCTCAACATTTTAATGTTCTATTTATTCTTGTGGAATTCTTTTAAAAACATCCTGTGAAATCTCTTTCCTGGTTAAATTGATCATTAAGTCACAGCTTCCCCATCAAACAGTTTCTTGTCTGGTTCACCTTGTACTGAACACTTTTCTAATACTAGAGCTCATACCTCCAACAAGTGTGTGTGATGTGTGTTATTTGTGTTAAATATGCTTTGTGTTTGTTTGTTTGTTTTTAAGAATTCCTGGATTTGCATCTTTTTTGGATCCCCTACAAAAAGTATCCTTCCAAAAGGTTTCATGGAAATTGGTTAAGTAGTTTGTTGCTTAATCCGGTTGACAAACATCCGAACAAACACACAAAAGGTAAAAACACAACCTCCTTGGCAGAGAAAACAGAGACGTCCAGTGTTTCTTTAAACTGCGTGATGACAAATGTATTATATTACATAAAACAAATACTTTTACCTGCCTCAACTTAACCAAACCATTGACATTGATATGGCAGTCGTGAATAATTTATATAACTCTAACATGCATTATTAAAAGAAGATGGTCTCTTATGGCACTTTAAGTGTCGTTGCAAAAAAGGAAATACGACAAAGAAAAATGCAACAACCACATTGTGATGCATCTGCAGCTAAATCTTTCAGTGGAAACACTTTCTCTCATTAGGACTGAACGGATTTACACCGAATTGAAAAGATAACACAACCGGCACGTTGAGTTTGATCCGGACACAAAGTTACTTCCTCTAACGCTTCATATCTTCACTTGGACGGTGAAAGAGGAATCTCCATCTGGAGCCGAGGATCCAGTTTGTATAACGTGTCATTTTAAATCCAAGCAAAATGCACATCAATCATTGTGATTAGCATAAAAGCATCAAAAGAACATGCACAGCTCATGTGTTTGAATATTTTCCTTTCACACAAGCAGATGCAGTTATTTTTAAACTGTGCTCTGTTTTTTTTTAATGGTGCAGGAAAATAAGAGTGCAAGCGGAATACAGATTCAGATCTCAGGTGAAATGTGTTGACGATTGAGACGCTAGAGAAACTGAATAAACAACATGATTTTGCCGATGAAAGGAAATAAAGCAGATAAAAATGTCTCCGCTCATCCAGGTGACATAAAAATAAAGAATCTGAATAAAAACGAAGGCAAACAAATGCAGATGCGTCCACACGGAGCACAAGAGATCATTGACTGGTTCGATGATCTCAAAACAGAAACATGTGCTTTTAATATTGGTGGTGTTACTGGTACGGATGAACCCCAAAATGTTTTCACCTGTTAATGTTGATTATCTCAACATGTCATCATCATGCAAAGTCCCACAGTGATTCACAGGGTTATTGATTTCCGACCTCATGATCTATATTAGAAACTCAAACTCAAAATCAATAATTCAACTTCAGCCCAATATTTAATCCAGAACCTACACGTGTGTCAAACCTCCTCCTCTCTCCAAAATCATTCCCCCTCTTTCTTAACCTCTCTTTCTCAAACGTTTTCATAATTTGCCTTGTTAATTAATGATTACATACGAATATTTTTCTTTCTGCTACTTTTCATTTAAGATTTGAGATTTTGTGTTTGCATTTAAATTGTTTTTTTTTTTGGGTCGATGAATGAAATAAATTTATATTAAAAATGATCATTCTGGGTTCTACTTCATCTCAACCTTCACCAATCAGTGCGTGACCTGCGACCGTAGCTCCGCCCCCTCTCCATGCACAAGTCCAGCTTTAAGAACAACAGATCATCATCAATCATTAAGACGATCATTAGTCCCACAAAGGTGAAGATTTGCTGTGTAACTGCATGAAAGACGATAATAAAGACAAAAAGCATCTGTGATAAATAAGTAAACACACGATGTAAACAAGGAAATAAAGGAATAGCAATAATGTAAACTGAAGTTCTAATTGAGCTGCTTAGTGTTGCCTGTTTTTGGAACTGACATATCTGCCCTCGTTTTAACCTCTCTCTCTCTTTCTTCCTCTCTTCGTCTCTCTCTCTCTTCCTCTCTTTCTCTCTTCCGCTCTCTCTCTCTCTCACTCTTCTTGTTTTTCTCTCCTCGTCTCTTGCTCACATGTTTCTTGTCGTCTGTTCCCTGCGTGTGGACACAGCAGGAGAGGCCAGGTGTCACTGCTTTATTTAACTCTGTGTGACCAGGAGGCCATCCGTCTGGTTCCCCTCCGGGACAACAACTGCTACTGATCGAGGAGGAGGGATGGAGGGATGGAGGGAGAGAAAGAAGGAGGTGGTGACTCAGAGGGAACTTCATGTCCTATAGAGAGGGCACAAATGAGTTAAGGAGATGAAGGTGATGAAAGAGAAGAAGGGAGGAAGGAACAGGAAAGATAATGTGGGAATTTGCATGAGAGAAAGACAGGATGAGAAAAATAGTAGGGTGGACAGAGGGAGGAGAAAGACTGAGGGAGAGGGCAGGATGCAGGGGGTAGGTAGAGGGAGAGAAAGACAGATGAGAGTAAAGTAGAAGAATGAAAGAGACGGAGAGAAGGAGAGAAGGAGGAAAAAGACCTGATGCCAAAAAGCAGAGGATAAGCAGGTGTGGATGGATTGAAAAGAGGAGAATAAAGTTTCAGAGAATGATGTGAGTTTTCTCTCTCTCTCTCTCTCTCTCTCCCTCCACTCCTCCGTCAGGATGGAGGGATGGTGGTGAGCTGTCCCCCGTGTGCAGCGGACGGACGCTGATAACTCGCTGCAATCCGTCACAGCGCTCATTACCGTCTCCACCTCCATCGCTCGGAGACAGAGCGAGGAAGAGGAGGAGAAGGGGAGAGGAGGAGAAGGGGAGAGGAGGAGAAGAAGGGAGGGAGGAAAGAGGGGGGAACCATTTTCTGCATCTTCTTCTTTCTCACCGGATCAACACCTCTCCTCACCTCCACCTCTCATCCCTTCTTCACCATTGGTCCACTTTTCCATGAACCTAAACTTTGTCTCGCTCCATCACCACCTTCTTCTTCCTCCTCGCCGTCTTCTCCTGCCTTCCTCCTCCTCTTCCTCCTCTCCCTCCTCTTTCTCTTCTCTCTCATCCCCTCTCTCCGTCCACTCCAGTTAAAAACCATTCAGTGTGTTTTCAGTGAAGAGGAACAGTGTGAGTTCTGCGTCGTGCATCAGTCAGAGCGTCCAGCTGTTCGGAGTCGACTCTCAACGCTCAGCTGAGTGTGTAACAATGGCGCCCCCTGTTGGTAGCAGACGATACAGCAACCCGTCTGTGCAGAGGAGAAAAGGTGGAAGAAATCTGCTTCTTATGGGAACAGGACCAATATGGGAATAGAGATATATATATAAAGATCAGTATGAATTTATTATTTAATGTACATTTTTGTATTTACAATTAATTCTCATATTTTCCGCATTTTATTTCAATTCCATTCCTTTCTTTTATTTGGTCTGATTTGCCTGTTTAGGATCTGGATTAGTAATTGTATTTGCTGATCTGCTGTTTGTCTATTAAAATATCTACTATGGCTTATTTCAGATACATATTTATCTCCATGATAGATTCTATAAGTTAATATCAGGGCAACAGCACGATTTCCTCCCTTGTCCTCCCTCCTCCTGGGAGAGGTCAGAGGTCAGATGCACAACAGCAGCCGCTCAGCTGTCAGCGATTCTCTGTCCTGCTCAAGGACACTTCAACAGGACAGAGGTTTGCCGCCAGGGAGCAGTTAGAGGACAAGCTCTAAACAATATTGACCAAAAAGGGATATTTGAGGTCTTTTTGGACGTCCAGTGTAATGTTTCACTTACCGATTTACAGCCAATATCACATTTCTCATATTTCTGGACCAACGAGCAGCAGTAAATGTTCATATTGTAAATTGAATGAAGAGAAACTGTGTCTGGATGGATGTCGTTTGATCGGCCTCTAGCTCGGGTTGATGCCAGAAGTCTTTTAACACCAAAGTTTAAATATTTCAACTCGAGCGTCAGACACAGAACATTTTTGCTTTGCTGTTTTGAAGGAGACTTGAAACTAGATATTGAGACATAAACTAATTAGGAAAATGTTTGTTGACGTTCAAGTTGAAGTCAAAGACGAGTCTGAGGTTTGTCCTCCGTGTCCCTGTCTCCTCAGACCCCGTCTCTCCTCTCAGCTCATGATGCTCCACCTTCAGCAGTGACAGAACGAGAGAGCGAGCACCGACTAGAGAGAGGGAGAGACTGAAAACACATCTCCCACAAACAGTGAGCAATAATAAAAGGTCCCACTTTCATTCAGGCAAAAAAACAAAAAAGCATATTATTCACACCAGTTTGGTTTAATGATATTTTCATGTGTTTGTAATATATATCCTCTTCTCTGCCGTGATGGCCCCGTTTGGAGATATCGAGAGGAACCAGAGCGAGGAGCCTCATCACGATGTTTTCTTTGTTCTAAAATATTAAAACTATTTAACTGGAGATGGAGACGGATGAGACAGACTGAAAGCAATAAGACAAAAACACAGAGGGGGGGGGGGGGGGGGGGGGGGGGGGGGGGGGTTGGATCCACAGCGCGGAGAGAGAGAATTAATACGAGTCTCACTTCTACCTTTCACAAAAAGTCTCACTCGTCTTTCATCAAAACAACAACATAGGTGCTGCTCTGTGGCGGGAGAAGAAAAGACGACCCAGAATTAAAGATCAAAATCTACAGCAAGAGATTTACAGATTAGGCTTTTGATTACTACTCCCCCTCCTCCCCCCCACCACCAACCCTCCACTTCCACACCCGACTTTCTGACTTTGATAACCCCCCCCCCCCCCTTCCCTCCTCTTCCTCGCTCTTTGGATTTCATCGTTGTGAACCCCTTACCCATCACTTCCAACTGGGTCAGAAGGGGAAGTTGATGTGAGGTTGTAAACATCTTTCAACGACTCTTGTTAACGTTTTGTTTCGCGTCTTCTCAACACGTCAGCTGTCATCTCTCCATCTGTGTTACCCCCCCCCCACCCCCACCACACACCACCGGGTCGCCCTGTGGGGTACACACACAAGACTCTGCCAGCGTGAGACTCGAGTCAGCCACGAAGAAACTTTATTTGTGATTTATTTAATAACCCCAGAAAGACACAACACAATGTAAAAACTCCCAGGAAGGAGTCACAACGCTAGAAAGCTGTCCCATCTGACTCGGGCACAGGAGCATTCAATCACCATCTGCCAAAAGTGATCGCCCCCTGGTGGCTGCCAGTGTAGCCAGCTAACTCCTGCCTGTTAGGAGATGATAAAGTAAAAAATGGATCTGTCATTTTGGTCGTTCTTATCGTGTTTCTGATGAGTTTTAATTCCTTATTTGAAGATATGAAAACAGGGTGGAACGTCTCGATTGACAGCTGAGACAGACTCGTGATTGGTCGAGTGAATGTACGGGTGGGACCTCGATTGCCGGGGTTTGTATCCAGGATATTTTGTCCATCTGTAATAACTACGTCCACGTTGCATCAGGGCGGAGCTACAGATGAGACTGACGAACGGGGGACACACTCAGTCGCTGACCTCTCATAGTCCAACGTGTCCTGTTTCCTTTGTAGAAGGCAAAAGTGATCGCCCCCTGGTGGCTGGCTGCCTTATAGGCGCCTCCTTCGTGATAGGAGATGGGACACGGACCAAACTAAAAGTCAAAGTTAAGAATTTAGCAAAAAAGGGACATTGCAGGACTACATGTTGTGAGATTAAACTCGACTAGAAGTGCACACACTCTTCTTCTACTCTGATCAGTGAGCATTGGACGCAATTACCGATCATTTTCCATCCCAATAATAAAAAGCTGAAACGTGAATGTCTATCAAATGTCACTTCAATCCAGGCTTCAGTCTCAGAGCAGGAAATTGAGGAAAGTGATTGATAATTGCAGGAAGAAGAGAAAGAGGGACGGAAGAGAAGGTAAAGGACAGACGGAAAGAAAACGAGTAGAATGAGACGTTCGGGCGCAAAGTGGAGACAGAGAATTCCACGTGTGAGCTCATTCAAAAACATATATATAACACAGTGGAGCAGAATATGAAATATTAACCATGCTATTCAATATTTAATGTCGGAAATCAAAGATGCTTCTCACACACACACACACACACACACACACACACACACACCTGAGACGTATTTTTTGTAATAATATTAATTTCTGTGAGTTAAGGCTCAGTTGACTAAAGATTAATATAATGTTATTGATTAATATCCCACAAATATGAATAAATCTAATATATATATAACATTCTGTCTGTTGTGCTGTTTCCCATCAAATGTTAAGACACATTTTCAGTTTTCTTAACTTTGATTATTTAGCTCAATAATGTAATACATGTTAAATATTACCTGTAAACAGCTCATATTCCATGTAAATAATTCAGTTTCTCCTCCATCACATCACTCAAACTATGAAGACGATTGGCTGTCGGTCAACTTTTACTACAAATTGGTAGAAAAGACAAAAAAATAAAAGCATGATATGTGAATCGAGGGTCACGGAAAAGAAAACTGTCAAAAAAGAGCTAACAATGAAAAAAGTAACGACAGAGCGACGTGAAAGGTCACAGAGGAGGGAGAGAAAGATGTTATCTCTCCTCCTCCGTCACTCGTCCACTTCACCCTTCGAAAATCTCCACTTTTCTCCCTTTGTCTCTGAGGGCTTCGATTTTCTTCTCCCTCTCCCTCCTCCTCCTCCTCCTCCTCCTCCTCCTCCTCCTCTGTTTTCCTGCTCTCCTTCCTCATCACCTGTTTGCTCCTCTCCTTGTTGTTCTCCTCTCCTCTCTCCTTGTCATCAGTTTTCTCCCTTTATCCCCCCCCCCTCTTGTTTCATCATTCCCAATAATATGATTTAATTTCCTCACCCTCTCCTTCTCCCCGACTCATTCCCCCTTTTCCTCCCCCTCTTTTCTTCTCCACCCTTATCTTCTTCCCTTTCATCCCTCTTCATCACCACCTTCCTCTTTACACTAATCTCCCACTGCATCCCTCCTCCTTTTGCTTCACTCCTCTATCCACCCTTCCTTTTCTCCTTCCCTTTCCTGCCCTTTTTCTCTCATCCCCCCTTTTCCCCCTCAGAGATTTTCTCCCACAGGAGGCAGCAGGAGCTAATCCCAAAAAGCTGT
This sequence comes from Pleuronectes platessa, assembly GCF_947347685.1. Lineage (NCBI taxonomy): Eukaryota > Metazoa > Chordata > Actinopteri > Pleuronectiformes > Pleuronectidae > Pleuronectes > Pleuronectes platessa. The sequence continues at coordinate 2,391,445 of NC_070627.1, forward strand.
TTTGAAAGACGGCTGGAGAAGCAGCGTCAGCCCCCCCCCCCCATCCAAACAGACAAACACCCACAAACTCTCTCTCTCTCCCTCCTCCTCTTCTTCCTTCACTTCTCTTGGATTGCAGTCTTCTCTGTCTCGGCAGCTGTTGTGTGCACAGACACACAAATAAAACACGCACACCTCCATAGAAGCTCTTCGGCTTTGTATTTCTCACTATCACTCTCTCCCCTGACCAGTCAACCAGAGTCCTTGCAGAGCTATGTGTGTGTAGGTGTGTGTGTGTCTGTGTGTGTGTGTGTGTGTGTGTGTTGTTTGCAGCCCTTCTGGGATCCCCGCTATGAGAAGCTGGACTCGTAGCACTGAGTGGGGGGGGAGCTTGCTGGAGCCTGCAGCTATAATGAGGCCTTGTAATAAACAGATAACGCCGTTTGATTCCACTCCTCCATCTCAACTGGCCAACGCTCCTTTTCTTTTTGGATTTTAATTGCTCCATCCCAGAGCAAATGTCTCCCACGGCGGTGCTGAAGAATCAAAAGAGAGGCTTCCTGCTCGCCTTCGGTTTCATGTTCTAATAAACTCGTAAAAAAAAGACATATTTAGAGTCCAACAACAGGCGGACAAATTACGTCCCAGTGCATGGGAACCTCATCTGCATGAAACTACTTAATGTGCTTTCAATACGCTGGCAATAAAATGTGAAAACATAAAACGATGGGATGCATCTGCACAGGGTCTGGGAGGTGGAGGGGATTGGCTCCAGTGGGTTCTGGAGGATTTCAAGGTGCAGCCGTGGGATTTTTTGGATGATGTGGTTCTGTTGGCTTCATCGTGACCCGACGATGGACTGCTCTCCTGGGACTGGATGAGTTGCGGCCTCAACTGAAGGAAGATTCTCTGGGTCTTGTTCTCGAGTGAGGGAGAGAGGCGGGCCGGTGCTGCTTCAGCAAAAAGGCAAACTTTTCAATTTACCGGTCGATCTACGTTCCAACCCTCACCTGCAGTCACATGTCTTCTGTGTTGGGTGTCTGGGCTCACAGGATTTCCTGAGGGAGCTCGGAGTGGAACCGCTGCTTCTTGGGCGTCCTGGCGCACCCAACCAGAAGGAGACCCCACCCACAAACTCACCTGAGGGAGTATGAAGCCCTTCTGGGTGGAGGAACGCCCCCAGGATCCCACAGGAAGAGCTGGAGAGTGTAGCTAGGGAGTAGGACGACTGGAATACCCTACAGGGCCGGCTACCTCTGTGACCCGGGCATGGATAAGCAGAAGAAGATAATGGATGGATGGATAAATGGATTCTGGAGAACACAGTGAGAATAATAGGTTGGCAAAAGAAGAAAAGGGGGATGAGAGAGGGTGAGAAAGGAAGCATGAGGAGGAGAGGAGTGAAAGAGAAGAGGGGAAAGTGGCAGAGGGTAGAAATGAGATGAGGAAAAGATGAGAGGATGGTGAGAGGAGTGCAAAAGAGGAGAAGACAGGAGGAGCCAGGGAGGAGATCAGATCAGGTAAGAAAGGAGGTGTATATAAGAAAGAAGTGTGTTAGAATAGTGGAGAGAAGATGAAAATGGAAAAACTGGTGAGAACAGGTCTGAGAGTTGATCAGGTACCAGAGGAACAATGGGGGGGGGGGGGGGGGGGGAGTGGGAGCACAGTACAAACAGGATTAGACGGGAGATGAGAGGAAAAGAAAAGCAGAGATGAGGTTTTTGGAAGAAGAGAAGAAAGGACGGGAGGAGGAAGAAGGTGAGATACAGGAGGATTGGAGGAGAGTATACAGTGAACACAATGGACTTGGATGGCAGAGTGAGAGACCTCCAAATCCCCCCGGAGAAAACAACACAGTGAGGCGGAGGAAGACGGATCCCTGCACGAGGGGAGATAGAGGTAAACCACATGGGATTCTAACTCCGAGCCAGAAACCAGCCCACATCCCCAGCACCCGCTCTGCCCCCCGAACCAGCAGAGCTCTAACCCAGCGCTGCTTCCAGATGCACACACCGTGCAGCGGCCGTGTAATCCAAATTCCAAAGGCGTGTAATTAGAAGAGTTAAATTGGGAGCAGGAACTGTTGTGCGTTGTGCGATGGTGGGTGTGTGCACGACACAAAATGCCAAATGGCAACGTGTTGTAAAGTTACAAACCAGATTTAAAATCCTGCAAGAGAAACACGTTAACTTGATTTCTATTTATAATTCTATGTTATTTTGAGCTGGATTATGATAACTAGGATTGGAAATTAACCTTTGGAGTTTGAATATACAAGCAACATGTTTTTTTTAAGCAGAAGATACAACCAGATTATAATTCTGCATACCTCCACCAAGGCCCATAATCCCTTTAAATTCATTCAAGCTGCACCAAATTACACAATCTCATGGATATCAGTCCTGATTTCATCCAGATCTGATAATCATTCTCTTTGTTTCCAACACTTTGATTTTAACCTTTTTTTAAACTGTGCACACTTTGTTGTGCGTCGAGTTTAAAGCTCAACAACAACTTGGATCATTCGAGGCCAAACGGCGAAAGTGGAGAACAAACAAGTTGTGGCTGAGAAAAAGGAAACTCGGATAGAACAAGGTTTAAAAACAAGACGATAAAAATCAGGCGCAGGGATAAATAATGCATAAGTGTCGAAGAAGTAACACACAAATGTGTGGGGCTGGTTATTGTGTGTCAGTGTAGAGTCACATTATACAACTTAAATGAATATTAGTGTGACTTTGTGTTTGCTCTCTTGCTCTGTGGTTATAGGGAACTTTCGAATGTTTGTTATCATCTATTTATCAACATGCATTTTTAATAGATTTAAAAGGTCCGTGGAGCTGTTGTGTCTCCGTTACTACACAATGTGTTTTCAAGCAGAAGCAACACAAGGTACTTTGCATTAAAGTACAAACACACTCATACGTTATCTGATGCAGTTAAAGTTGAAACTGGAGTTAAGCTGTGCAGCCTTCCTATGATATGCTGCACTTTTAACTGCGCTACAGTTACAAGTACAAATGTTTATACTCGTACATGACTGTTGTTGTAATACTATGATATCTGTTGTAGTAACAGTATATGACATTGTGTATTTGTCGTGATGATATGACTCCTCCTCAAGCCTGACAGGCCTGGAACACTGATTTCTCTATTTGGCTCAGATTCGGCTCAACAAAGACACTCATCACCACACACACACACACACACACACACACACAAACACACACACACACACAAACACACACACACACACACACGCACATGATGACGCAGTATTACTACACTATACAGACTATCATTCATAAATTTGCAAGGAACTAAATCACAGACACATAAACGACATAAACGCTTCAAATAAACAGCATTTTTGTGTTTTTCATAAATAATGCAAAGATACGTCGAGGTAGAAATAGGTGAACACTACACAAACACTACACACACACTATACAGACACACACTCACCAACACAAACTTGGCTTACAACAAATCTCATGCATATGAAGGAGTGTTGGCATGAGCAGTCCTGTGGGGGAATGTTAGCTCCTTATGCCCATGTCTCATTCTGATCCCCCAGGGAGCACAAACGACCAAGTGACGGCCAACACACACACACACATGTGCACACAAATACACAGACACACAGACACACACTCACACACACACACAGAAATACACAGAAGGAGAAAACCAGAAAGAGAGAGATGGTGAAAAACACAATCCTCCAGCTGACCTGATGCCAAATGTGATGATGGATTTATCCAGGAGCCAGACACACACACACACACACACACACACACACACACACACACACACACACACTCGTGACAGGGCATCACTGTTGAGTCAGTGCTACTAAAGCCCTGGCACCGTTACCCCCAAACTTCCCATCATCCTTTACTTCAATCCAGAGCCCAGAAGGGGAAAAAGGAGAAGATTGGGACCAGAGAGAGAGAATAAAGAGGTGAAGAGAGAGATGGACAAAAATAACGGTGCACACTTTATAAAACCTTAACTTGAAGTCGTGTCCTTCCAATTTCACTCGTGACGAATCACAATTATTTGTTCCATCACTGAATATGACAACATTTGGCATTGCAACATTTGAGGAATAATAACCTGACGTGGTTTGACGTGCGGACACAAACACATCTAATGTCTCTCCAGGTGTTACCGATAACAAAATCCATAGAACAGAACAAACGTATATTAAGTTCTTTGGATTGAGACTTTTTGTTAAGTTAAGCTTTGATTTTTAAAGAAATACACTTTTTTCTTTTTAAGGGTTGACCACTATATTCCGTGTTCATGGTTTAAGCTTTAAGTTTGAGACTTTGAAGTGGTTTGGTTATGTTTTTAAGTTTATCAGTTTCTAGATAATGATGAAGGTTCCTCAACCCCCACAACAAAAAAGGATATATATTTTTCCCACATCCCCTGTATGTGTATGCTGAGCTAAGCTAAGCTAACCATGTCGGGCCTTATTCTTATAACCCTAATACCAACATATTGCTGCATGTGGATGAAGTGCATCATTATATACTAATAAGAGATCATATATCCTGTGATTTAACTGCTGCCTTTTAAATCACCATACACACACACACACACACACACACACACACACACACACACACACACACACACACACAGACACACACTTGCCATGTGCACTGATGCGTGCACAGACTCAGGCAGTTAGCTTTCATTAAAAAGAGATTTAATTAGCCCGTATCTTAATTGAAATGACACACAGCCACCCAGAGAAAGAAATACTGTCTGGAGTGAGAGAATGAAACGCAGGGAGAGAGAGGAACAAGAGGGGGGGGGGGGGGGGGGGGGCTGCGGTTTTAATTTGAAAGTAATATCTGTCTTGTTATGTGCTTTCCTTATATTTCTGCTCAGGTTATTCCGTCTGAAACCTGACGGGAATCACTGCAGTGACAGCAGACACACACACACACACACACACACACACACACACACACACACACACACACACACCCTCATTCAGAGCGTAACTTAAACTTTAAATAGTCTCTGGAGCTGGAGACACGACGGAAAGACAGATTTTTAGTTGCGTCCTTTTTGTTAAATTTTGTATTCTTTACTTTTCACACGAGTCAGACTGAAATTAAACTCGTACTATCTTCAAAAAACCTCACGTGATTCATTGTGAATATTTCCTGTTCTCACAAAATGAATTCTCAGCAAACGTCCTGAACAAACACGTCCATGTTGTCACAGTTTAAATATGTGTTGGTGCCGCTCACCCAAAAGGCTCATGGGACTAGTAAAGAGACCAAGTTAAATATAATTGTTTTATTATATTAGTAATGTTGTGTTATTGTTCTGAGACTGAACACACTCTGGCTCCAGAGGACGTGAAAAGGGCAAGATGGCAGCGCCCGTATATCTGGAACATGTTGGTTTCCTTCTCTTTCAACTGGAGGACATGGGAACGCTTTGTTAAACACTCGGACTCTGAGACGTTTTAACTCTAAAACAACTCACAGCAGAGACTCCAGGGCTCTGATTGGTTCACTACAGTGTGGTTGTTATCTCAGGAGTCATCCGGAGAGACGTCAACTCTTTAAAGCTGCTGTCAGAGCATCTCTAAAAACCCCAAAACACCTCCTAGTTAGTTGACATCATAGGAGGAAGAGTAAATAAAAATCAGATTAGCATTTAAATGAGTCCACATGCACATCTCATTATCTCCTCCAGCAGGTGTAGGGAGTGTTTTCATAGGCATCCATCTCTTCAAAAGAAAGCGGGAAGCCGAACAAAACAAGCGCTCCCCCTTGCCAAGGAGGCGCGTGGAGCCAGGCAGCCAGCGAACTCCTCCTGGCGGCAGCTCAACATCCCTGGAGCTGCTCATTAATGTTTACTCCAGGATGGAAATATCAAGTCAAGGTGGAAAATCACTCTTATGTTCATATCTCACTTTTTCCTGTTTCCTGTTTGCTCCGTGAGGTCAGTTACACAAAAGTCACGTCCCACATACACACGTGGATGTTGCGTTTATTAAGGCCGTGATAAATGTCCTCTTACATTTGGTATTAGAAATGTCTCTGTGCACAGGTAGGGAGTTTTCTGGAGTTTTATTACACTTCAGCTTCTTTCTTCACATTGAAAACGATTGAACAGGTTCGAAAAAATTATAAGTTGTTAAGTAAAAGTTAGAAACACTTTGTATTAACACAAACTCAAAGTGCGAGTTGCTTTTTCACCCTCACAGGGTTTGTTCGTGATTTTATGTAATTGCCCATCAACTTGAAGGTGTTATACAGAGAGAGAGAGAGAGAGAAAGAGAGAGAGAGAGAGAGAGAGAGAGAGAGAGAGAGAGAGAGAGAGAGAGAGAGCGGTGGAGAAAGAGAGAGAGGGAGAGAGAGAGAGAGAGAGAAAGAGAGAGAGAGAGAGAGAGAGAGATCTTGTCAGATTGTGTAAAAGGTGAGGAGTCGTCACCTTTGCTCTTTCCACCAGACTGAACCTGTGTTCCTCGTATCACAGAGACAGAAGTGGTGGAGAAGCTGTTCAGCATTCACACAGACACACACACACAGACACACACACACACACACACACAACTATGACCAGGTAAAACCTTTCACCTCCTCTGTCTCCATCTCTCGGCCAATCAGCCGATCGACCCGTTCGTTATGAAGTGAGTGACACTAATTACACTTTTAGAATCTTTCACTGAGTCCGTCTAAGTTTTAAAACTTTCTCTCCTCTAGATTTTCTATTCGTTTGGGGTTATATTTGTTTACATCTTGCTTCAGGATTTAGTTTGAATCCCATTTAGACAGGTCACCACTTTGTGAAGTGTGTTTCTCTAAATTGACTGTAGGTGTGTGTGTGTGTAGATGTTGTGTTGTTCTGCGTTTAGGATCCGGAGTGTGAGGTCTTGTGTGTTCTCGCGATTAGAAGATTAAGAATTGGTCAAGTCGGCCATTTTGTCTGTGTGAAGTGTTTTAAAATCAGTAAAGACTTGAGTCAGTTAAAAGTTAAATTATTTTAACAACCAAAAGAGAAATATACTCAACTCTCTCTAATTCCAACCCCTTTCTTCTCCTGCCTTGCCAAAGGGTCTCTACCTTTTCACTCACACACACTCGACCCACAACCTTCAGGATTCACACCCGGGGTGACTCACGAGGCGTCTGCCACTCAAACTGGACGACTTCAGTGGAGAACCATCCGCCCATTGATCATACTGGGATCGATATGAAGAAAACTCAAGTTCTGGGTCGTAGACCAGATATGAAAATCCTTCAGCGTGTCCTTGGTGTGAGCGAAGCTGCAGGAGACAACATCCTGAGCAGATTAGAAACTAGCTCCTTCCTTTTGAAAGTCCGTGTTACGATGATTTGTGAATCCTATCCAGAGAAGGTTGGTGTGGGGCAGCAGCTCGCAGCTCACTGGGATGAGGCCGAACATCAGAGCCTCAGGCTGCAGAGCCCGGAGGGTCAGAGCAGGAAGAAGAAATGCAACACGAATAAAACTAAGATTAGAATAAAGCTTTATTGAGACCCAGGAGGAGGATCATTAAAATATGTACATGATAAATTGAGTTGGTGAGCGTGACCTGATCTGACTCCGAGGCGGCTGTTCATTGATCAGATCAGTTGATTTTAGACTTGGACATTAAAGTCCCTGAAGGAGTCGTCCACTTCTCACATGACCAACCTGAACGAGAGTTTAAAAAACAAAGCGTGAATAGAATTTGTGTCGGTACCGATCCTTGCAGAGTCGGGTTCTGCTCTTTAATATTTATGAAATCAAGATACCCTCTGCAGGGAGCTTGTTCATCAGCTTGTGATCCAGAGACTTTGTCCAGAGTTTGCTTTTCACATGAGGAACACAGCAGGAGATTCTCCAGACGCCTTCTCATCATCCTCGTTACACAGCAGGATGTGATGTCGCCTCTTATCACCAGGAAGCTCTTGAATCTCCAAGCTGACGTCTGAGTCAGTGTCTTCCAGGTGTAGAGCTCCTCCTCTTCTTCATCCTGAAGAGGAGGGACGTCATCATCTCGCAACTCGGACATCTGCCTTCTCACACACTTCCTCCCCGGAGGATTTCAGGAGAATTCAGTGCCGGTCTGAGAGTTGCTCATGTTAAGAAAGTGAGGAAAACACATTCTGGATCTGCTCCTAAATGTAACGGGTTTATTCTCGGGTCATGCTGATGAAAACACAAGCTTCATGGCCGAGGTCATCATTATTTAAACTTTAAAAAAATCGACCTCCTCTATTATTGTCCTCCCACATTAGAAACCATTCGTTCTCCTCCATCTCTTTTGTCTTTCTTTATAAAGCCGTCTCTCTCTCTCTCTCTCTCTCTCTCTCTCTCTCTCTCTCTCTCTCTCTCTCTCTCTCTCTCTCTCTCTCACGTTCCTCCTTTCCTTTCCTTTCTGTTTCTCCCTCAGCTGCATCGTTCTCGACTCTCAAACTTCCCTCTGTGTGTGTTTTCTTCTTCTCCTCTTCACTGTTCTCATTAGAGCGTTCCTTCCCGGTACCTCCACGCTGCTCGATGGGAGTTCTCCGTGTTAAATAATGGATGAGTGCTGGTGAAGGACCCGTATGAGAGGAACTGGGATCCAGCGACACAGCGAGGATTGTGTCTGTGTTCTGATTCCACCTCCGGGTGTGTGGAGGCCGCAGGGAAAGGCCTTTGCTGTGGTAATGGATCATGCCATCCAGCATATTGCCTGAAGCAGCGCTTCATCTGCGCCAGGAAACCATCATTCTAGTCGTGCACCTCAACGGGCACCTCGGGGGCTCTTTACTCATTTAGCCTGGAGTAATGGGCCTTCTCCCAAGCTGCCACACAAAAAACACACAGTTGCAGGCACACATGGACACGCCAAAGCACACAATCGCAAGAAAATACACATGTGTAATGTCCCCAATCCAACTCGCACAATTTACACCTGATACTGTCTCTCACCCAGAAACCTGAGGTGTTCTATTTTGTGTCTGCGCTCCAGACGCAGGAGAGGAAAATGGAGAGCAGGCAAACCTGAGGTGAGAGCTTCATTAGGAGGATCATTAAATATGGATAAAATCATTCCACACTTCAAAATAGAGACAGAGGAGCTGAGGCCATAACACTGCGCCGGGGATGGAGGCTGGTGTAGAAAGTGTGTGTGTGGGGGGGGGTTGTATTTTCAAAGCAAATCACTTGAGATCTCAGACGGTGGAATTAACACTCGTAAGAAAATGTTCCGACATCCTCTCCGGTCTCAGAGCAGATTTGTGTGAGTCAATATTTGAGGGGGGGGAGGGGGGGGGGGGGGCTCTGCAGCTGCAAACTGCTTTTGTAATATTTGTGTATTTTTTTCTCGGTGATGTTTTCTGCTTTAACTCCGAATGCAGCTTCCTGGATCTCCTGAGACGACAGAGTGTGCGGCAGGTAGTGTGTACGAGACGAGTTTATTACACAGGGACGGAGACGCACACTCAAATAAACACACACACACACACACACACACCCTGGAGTTATTACGGAAACGTGCGTGTGCACACACACACACACACACGGGAGGCTGTCTGGAAGCTGTTTGTCACGAGGAGGGGTGACTTTTCTCGGACTGTGTCCTGTCTGGATTTGGAAGGACACACTGTCTTAGTCAATGACACACACACACACACACACACACACACGCACACACACACACACACACAAACACACAATGCTTTCCGTCTCTTAGTGAGTCTGTACCAGCAGGACAGTGTCACCCCTGAAGGGCAATGACAAAACCATAACCTCAAAACATTCTGGCTTTTAAATGTAATATGCTTTTTATTTTGCATAAATATTATGTGACTTGAATTAAAGATTATTTCTCAACTGCAAGAAAAAAGGCCCGAGAGAGTCGACAGGAACCAGAACGTACGAGCACGGAAACACAACATGGACACAATCACTTTGTTAACACTGCGTTAATGGAAGTGAGCAGGGAAGTTATAGCAGAGGAGGGAAACAACAACAATTGTCCATTAACACCAATTAACTTGTAATGAAAATAGAAGCAGCTTCAACTGAATGACCAATAAAATCAAATCAATATCAAGCTCTTGCTGCCAATCGACAAAACATGAAGTGAAACAAACCGACTCTCTCACTACAGCTCAAATAGTCTCCATGTGTAATTTCAGTATTTTAGTTTTCTTTCCTTTTTCCTCTTGGGGCGTGTTCCCTCTCAGATCCAGCAGGGGGCGGCGTCCTGTCGACTGCAGATTTTAATGGTTTTATTCGGATTTACCTTCCGACAGTGTTTCCCTCTAGTGGCCGTTCACTGCAACGACAGCTAACCCATGCACATGTGTCCCCTGCAGGACAGAGACGTCCCACTAACGTGTGGACATGTCGTTGCTCTGCGTTAATCACAAAGTAGCTGAGGACGAAAAAGTTGAGTCCAATTAATCTTTGTGTGCGTCAGCTTGGCCGTTAGCAGGGTTTTGTGTTTCTGTGTGCGAGTGTGTGTCTGTGAACAAAATAACTCAACAATGCAACAATCATAACTATCTAAAAATCTATAAATCTGAGATTCTGGGTGAAATACACAAGGTTGTATTCCTGCTGACTCGGCTTCTCCTCTGTCCTCTGCCTGTTTCTCTCTGTTCCACTTTCATCTCTCCATCTACGCCCCCCCCCCCCTTTCCTGTCAAACCTCCTTCTCCCTTCTTTCACCTCCTGCTCCCTCTTTCCATGTGCACCTCCCTGACTCGATCACCCCTCCCTTCATTCCCTTATATGTCTGAACAGTTCCACCTTCCTCTCTCATCCATCATCCCTCCTCGTTCCCCCTGTTTTCTCACCCCTTATTTTTATTTTTATTATTTCACTGTCCTTTGCGGCGATACCACAATTGTTGTCCTTCATCTTCTTTCCCTTTTCACATTTTCTTACTACGTTTCCCAATTTTCATATTTCCTCTGTTCTCCTCCTTCCAAGTGTTTCATCACTTCATTCTCTTCCTCCCTCTTTCTACCCTTTTATTTTCATTCTCCTGTTGCTTGGCATTTTATTAGTTTTAGGTTCAACCACCATGTGTCCTTCTTCAGGTGCTTTATGAAGGAACTTGTAAAGAGAATACTCGTGTCTTTTCTTTCTCCACTCCTCTGTCCATCCCTTCCTCCTCCGTCCATCCCTCTATCATCTCCTCCTCCTCCTCCTCCTCCTCCTCCTCCCTCCATCTCTCTATCATCTCCTCCTCCTCCTCCTCCTCCTCCTCCTCCTCCTCCGTCCATCTCTCTATCATCTCCTCCTCCTCCTCCTCCCTCCATCTCTCTATCATTTCCTCCTCCTCCTCCTCCTCCTCCTCCTCCTCCTCCTCCCTCCATCTCTCTATCATTTCCTCCTCCTCCTCCTCCTCCTCCTCCTCCTCCTCCCTCCATCTCTCTATCATTTCCTCCTCCTCCTCCTCCTCCTCCTCCTCCTCCTCCTCCCTCCATCTCTCTATCATCTCCTCCTCCTCCTCTTCCTCCTCCTCCTCCTCCTCCTCCTCAGCTCTGTCCTCAGCCAGATGGCTCTGCAGAACTAATGAAAATCCTTTACACTTTATTAACCAGAGCTAATGAAGCACCCACCACTCAAGGTGTGTGTGTGTGTGTGTGTGTGTGTGTGTGTGTGTGTGTGTGTGTGTGTGTGTGTGTGTACATGTGCCTCAATCCCAGGTATGTTATCTATATAAAGTTTGTTACTGTGTGTGAAGGTGGACAAAAGGTTTCTTTGTTGTAATGTTGTACATGTTTTTTGTGTTATACAAGATTTTAATATGTCTTTATTTTGAAGTTGTGTGTGTAACTTGGCTCCAAATCACATCATCAGACCTGAAATGAAGAAACACCACTTATTCACCAATTCACACACACACACACACACACAAACACACTAATCACATTGACCCACAATACAAGGGCCTGCTTTGTCCATCAGAACAACTTGGGCTTGATTTCCTTTGCTCAAGGGTTTGAAATGTGGGCAGCAGAGCAGGGACTTCAACCGTCAACCCTGACAGGTGGACAACCTGCTTTGTCAAACATTGAGATGTGAACTTCTGATTCTCCTTGAACATCGTGAATCTGTGTTTCAGAACTGACTCAACACACCCGAGAACGCTGGGACGAGAAATGGAAATTATTTAGTTCTGTAAACCGAGACACTGGATTAGCACAAGACACACACACACACACACACACACACAAACACACGTGCACACACATCGTTATAGCTGTGGTGCAAAGCGACTCCTGTACTGGGACAAGGAGGATCTGTGAACCCAGTGTAGTAAACCTGAGGCTGGAGGGAACATGATGGGACCAGTTCAGAAAATAAGAATTAGACAGAAAGTGATAAGACAATAAAACCTAATAGAGACCGAGGAGGATTTATTTACAGCAACAACAGCTGATCGAGAACGAGAGGATCTTCACTCTAATGGTAATGAGCCTCTCAACCATCAACTTCCAGTAAGCTTGATGGCGTTAAGTGGAGTCTGTTGTGTAACTGTTGTGTGTGCTTGTCGGCCCCCAGAGGCCTCGTACTTCATTCTACACAACGGCAGAGGGAAGTAAATGACGAGCGATTACACGCAACAGGCTCAGCTTCATGTGCTGCACGGTGCACGCCATCGGTAATGAACACACAATTATACTATACATGTCTGACAGGCCACACATATGCAGTATATTAGAGTACACACACACACACACACACTCCAACTCAGCAGGTCTTTGAGGCTGATTTGGCAGCTTCTAAACATTAGCGTCTATGTCTGTGTGTGTGTGTGTGTGTGTGTGTGTGTGTGTGTGTGAGTGTGTGTGTGTGTGAGTGTGTGTGAGTGTGTGTGTGTGTGTGTGTGAGTGTGTGTGTGTGTGTATGTGTGAGTATGTGTGTGTGTGTGTGTGTGTGTGTCCAGTGTCAGGTCACTGTCAGAGGCCTCTCTCACCCCCGCCTGTCAATCTAAATCTCTGGCATGGACACACACACACACACATGGTCTGACAGAATCTTGGCTGCCATTAAACCGTCACAAGACTCTGAGCCAGGTGGACGCCTACCTCTGCAGCCACCAGACTGCCTGGATGTCTCTGCTAGGAGAGAGAGGGACGGAGGGACAGAGGGACAGAGGGACAGAGGGACGGAGGGACGGAGGGACAGAGGGACAGAGGGACAGAGGGACGGAGGACGGGAAGAAAAGGAGGACAGACAGACTGACTGACTGATGCTCCACGGTGCAGTCGGTCCAATCTGCAGTGGGAAAGTTGAGTCTGTTATCGTTTTGGATTTGGTTCAAACTGGTTCAGCTCTCAGTCATGAAGCCAGATGGTTGTGGTGAGGCCGAGGCAGACTGGGTGACCTCGGTTTTCCTGAACCCGGATCTATAATATGAGGATTCTCTGTCTGACTGTGTGTGTGTGTGTGTGTGTGTGTGTGTGTGTGTGTGTGTGTGACATAGAGTCTTCACTGGAGATATTCTGTCTCACGAGCATCAAAGTTGTCCTGAGCAAGTTCTGAGATCCACATCTATAAGTTCACTTCATTGTCCCCTCATGACACATGGTAGTGAGGTAACTGTGTCAAACTGAGCAAAGAGAAATAAAGAGAAGAAGCAGATTGACCAGACAATCCTCTCGTTAATATTTAATTTAGAGGAAAAATGGATGTTTAGCCAGATGTGGCTCTTTATGTTGATCATTTCTAAGATTAAAGAAAAGCCTTGGTTTGAGTTACGTGCTGCTTTTATAGTAAATGACTGCAGGTGGATGAAAACAGGGCTGAACAAGATAGAACTATCATTTAGTGAAACTCAGCAGTTCACCTACAGGGTGGAAATATAACACTCTATCCACTCAGGGTGTGTGTGTGTGTGTGTGTGTGTGTGTGTGTGTGTGTGCCTGAGGGCCATACTTACACTATATGGACTCAAATGGTGGTCATTATAGTCGTATGAAGCTTGTTGACACGGGGGAGGAAGTACCACACTGGTCGGTTTCTGCGGTTCGATGCCCGAGGGCCCGTGCACCCACATGACATAGAACTCAGATTAGCAGCCGACACTGAATCTGTGTAAGTGCCTCTTTAGAAATGCGTGCATGCGGTTTAACAGCGGCCATTACTGCTGCATTAAGCCTTTTGTCACATGGGAGGGAACACATACTGGTGTTATAGGGCTATTTATTTGATTAACATGCATAGGCTCCCACTCCATCTACACACACACACACACACAGAGACACACACACACAGCAAAGAGGAAATATAACTTCTTTGTTCAGTTGTAAAATATTTAGTCTTTAACAATCAGATTTCAAATGTCACCGGTGAAAAGGAGTAGATGCATGTGGAGTCATGTCTATTCTTTTATTTGCAAGTACTCCTACATTTTTATTAAGAACCAATTGAGGTATTTCCATAAAACCAGTACCATTGGACCATTAAGAAAACTTACATTTGGCCGATATGGAGATAAAGTCGATGTTTTCTTTTCCCAGAATACCCCTCGAAGCACGCGCACACACACACACACACACACACACACCCACAGACACACACACACACACACACACACACACACACACACTTCCCTCCAGTCTCACATGAACTCGTCTCTCTGCCTCTTTCAGCCGTTAATAGAGTGATTCTGATTAACATCTGCTGCGACACCATAAAACAAAATAGAACCTGGAGGATTCATTTCAATTAGCATAAAAGAAGGGATGGCTTCATTCATTCAGAGGGAGGTGAACTCTGGAAACTAGGTTTCCCTCAGCAGCTGGGAGGACGTGGGGACAGAAAAAAAAAGAACTCAGTTAAATTATTATTCAAAGATCAACTCACACCTGCAGAAAAGGACGTGTGTAAATAACGTGGAGCATCCGGGCAGAAGAAACAACAGACGACAAAAAAGGTTTTCTCACATTTTTGTTGTGCAGATTTATTATTTGGCTGATTTCTCAGGGAGGAGAATGTCGAGCTATGGGTTCGTCAGAGAGTCTCCCACCTGGAGGTCACCAGTTTGGGACTCAAACCCATTTGGTTCATGCTGATGCCGTAGTAGTTGTAGTTGTGTAACGCTGCCTGGTTGTTTCCTGGAATCAATAAAGACTCCAGCTCTTATATATTTTGGATCTCACGATGAACAACAGTAAGATCCACGATGAGACCGTGGTTAACGTGGTCATATTAATGTACTGTACATGTCTGATTATCTGCATAGGTGGGCGTGTAGAAGCCCCATAAAGCCCCCCCCACCAAAACATAAGCTTGGCTTTAAATAGTTGATGTTATATGCATCGCCTCTTCAGTAAATACTACACATATGCCAGTGTAATCTGTGGCCCTGGTGTGATTCCTCCTCTGGCTCGGGCCCCTCTGGAGCCGGTAAGCCCTGTCACACCCTCACACATTCACAATTAGCCTCCTACTCTCTGCTTCCTGTTCTTACTGTACGTGAGACTCTCCTCAGATCTGTGTATCGACGTATCTGGCGTCACATTAATCCTCTCGATGCACCTACGCTGTTCTCTGTGGGTGATTATTAAAGTGTCACATCACATTTGGCTTTGGCTTCCAGGACTGACGCGGATTTGAAGGATTATGAAGAGGAGCGGAAACACAGGCTCAAGCAAACAGGTTCATACTGGCACGTTGCACGAGGTTCAAGTGAGAAAATGAAGTATGAGTTATGTATCGTAGTACAGTGGACGATCCATTAAGAAATCATATTCAAATTCAGCTCCTCACTGGTGGAGCTCCTGACTGTTTCTCCAGTTTCAGAACAACACAAACTGCCAGATGCCAAATGCAGCGTGACAGCGTGTCGCCGCCTGCGACACAACAAAACACATCATTATTCCATCACAACATTATTTCATTCATCTCACAGTCGTTCTCTGGAAGCTGCTCCCTCCGGCACGTCAGGTGCCAGAAACCCACGAGCAGCGCGGCTCTGCCTCAACTCCTCTCTGAGGAAACACACAACAAACACTGTGTCTTTGTCTGAATGACACAAAACTTTGTTTTTAGAGATGGATGAGCCAAGTTAGACAATCTATACTAACACAGAGCTCATATCTTGACTGGGTAAGACTTGTAGGAACCATGAGACAACAACATGCAATTCTAAGGGATGAGGGAAGGAGGTAGGAGACGATGAAGGGATGAAGGAAACAGAGAATGGTTACCAGGTATATGACGCTTCACAGGTTAACTAGTTATGTTCATTTAATATGAACATGATGTTTTTACATCTACATCAGATGAACAACTGTATTGTTGCTGTTGTCATGCATCCATGTGTGTCCTTGACCTGACATTGGGTAAGAGGGGGGGGGGGGGGGGGGGGGGACCCTGGACAGATTGCCAGTCCATCACATAAAGAGACAAACCATCCCACTCACACCTCAGAGTCACCAGTTAACCCAAATCTGCTTAACTCTGGACCGTGGAAGCCGGAGTATTCATAGAAAACCCGACGCAGAGACATGACAGAGAGGATCGAACCCAGCACCTTCATGCTGTGAGGTGGCCAACCACTGCACCACAGTGACATCCCCTTGCATTAGTTGAAGTTGGTGTCAAATACATGTTTTAAACATGTAATGAGTAAATAATGAATAGAAATACAATAAAGAAAGTAAATAAATACTTACTAACGGGACAGGTGGTTGTGGTTGTTGGTAACAGAAGGTGAGAAAGTGGATTAGAAGCTGAGCTCAAATATTACAGATGTGATTCTTCACCGTCCTGCTGCACTGATATAATAATAATAATAATAATAATAATAATAATAATAATCTTATTTACAGGAAGAGCTGCAGGTTCGAGTCCCATCACAATGTGTGAGGATCAGAGACGAACATCTGGAGTTTCACACACATCACCAGCAGATGTTCAGGTTCAGAAAACATTCTCAAGCAACTTGACAATTCATTTTTCAAAACTTCTCTTTGTTTTCAGTTCTCTGCCGTGAGTTCTTCTTTCTGCTCCAGGTTAAGACCTAAGCCTCTTCTTCTGGTGTTTATTGGTGGTTGGCAAACATCCTCATAGATGCATTACCGCCACCTACTGGACTGAGCAGTAGATTGGAAACAAATAAAACTAAAATTGTATGATTTTCTTTAGTCCTGTTTCTATTAAGATGATGTATATATTCCTTGATGTCTTTCCAAACAGATTCAAATTTAATATTTAGCTTTTCGTCTTTTAATACTGATATCAAATTCCATTCTCTGTTCATTATATGGAATGATATAAATTTTTGTTTTGTTCTAGGACTCTTGAAGAGAATTCTACTTCTACGACGACATGGACATCTTTAAATTGGGGTAATCATCGCCATTAATTTCCAATACATGTAAATTATGACCATGTAACAATGATAAAAACAAATAAATCAACTTCTTAATTTACATGTAGATTCACATGTAAACAGAGGAGGAATTAGACATGCACACACACACACACACACACACACACACACACACACACACACACACACACACACACATACACACACACACACACAGAGAGAAACACAGACTCTATTGAAGTATGATTTTCTCTAAATAGACAGACTTTGTCCTTGTCACACACAGATATAGTCAGGACATGTATGACACTCACACACACACACACACACACACACACACACACACACACACACAAACACAGAGACAGACACACACACACACAAAGGCAGCAGATGCCTGGAAACCTTTCATGGCCTTGTAATATCCGAGCAGGTTTCAGGGTGTTTGTGTGAAAGCTGTTACGATCTGTCCTCACCCAGAGCCTCTGGCAGGGACACCTTCCTCACTATGTTCAGGTCCATCTGGAGGACAAACACACACACACACACACACACACACACACACACACACACACACACACACACACAAGTCATTCCTTTTTACCTCGAAGACACTGCTGCTGTTTCAAAGTGACTGAGCAGGTAGGAGTTCAATGTGTGGCAGTGAAACAAAGCTCTGGGGGGAAGCTGAGGGATATTTAAATAAGTATACATAGATATTTCTATATATATGTAATATTTACCTTTATGAGAACCATATTTTATTAGTGTGAAATTATCAGGTGTCGTACTTGGCAGTAATGACCATGAAGTGTCTGAGTTTGCAGAACAACAATGATGATTGATGTCGTTCTGGAACCAAACATGTTGGTCAGACACTTTATAGTTTATTCAACATTTTGAAAAGAAAACAGCTATTGTCTTAGAGGGAGTACAATGTTTTCACGTTGGAACACGTTGCCTCATGTTGTGTTGTTGTTTGTGTTGTTGTATTACACTCTGTGTTGTCCAGAATAAAAACTCTAGACCACAACATTCATTCTGTTATGTGAAAATACAATTAAACCCAACGTCTGCGCGGACTAATTGCACGGCAATAACTGTCAACAAATATGAAAGATGTTCCCCACTGCTGTGTGTGAGTGTGTTCATTAGATTGTCGAGCTGGTGCTGCAGCCCTCTGCAGTTCAGAGAGGAAACGCAACAAATACCAGCCACGGCAGGAGGCCTGTCAGTAATTGCGTGTTTATGTTTTATACAAAAGCACAGTGTGATGCAAATGTGTGGGAATGTGTGTGCATGTGCAAATGGGGGGAGGCTTGGTTAGAGGGAGAGAGTGTCTGTGTGTGTGTGTGTGTGTGTGTGTGTGTAAAGTCATATAACAGCCCAACATGAGGCCAGCATGTCTCCTCTCCCACGTGTCATGAGGTTTGATACGGCAATAATGGACGCTGTTTGCATTGTATTATCACGACTACCCTTAAGGCCTACACACACACACAAACACACACACACACACACACAGTTGGTGATTATAATATTATGTTTCCTCACTGTTTGTTTACATGGTGTTTTCCTCTTAACCAAAAGAGGCCTGGAATCAGCACCGAGAGAAGAACTAAGACATAATTAATTTGTAACTTGAAAAAATGCAGATATTTAAAATTTTACATGATAAATTCTAGTTTCACTTAATCTTAATATTGCTGTTAAGAAATGATTACAGTTTATTGATTTATTGTTATGTAACGTATCCCTTATTGTTATGTTAAAGGAGTACAGTTGTGTTTAGTTTCATGTATTTCAAATATCAGCAGTAACATTATGGTCAAATATATTATTTTTGCATTCCTATGTGAGATTATCAAATGTATAAAACTGATGTTGGCTTCACACTCACACACTAACAGACACACAAACACAGTAAGATGAAGATTCCCTCTGTTGTGTCAGAGAAATGAGACGATGGGGGAGGAGGCGTGTTCACTGGGGTGTGTTTATGTTTGTCTCATCCTTTCACCCGTCCATCCAGTGATCTGTCCGTCCTCTCACCCGTCCCTCCCTTTAATGATCTGTGAAGACAGGAGACGGGTCCGGAGCGGAGGAGGAAGGCCAGCCGCTAATAGAAGGACTCGTGTTTATATGGTTGTACTGCCTCTAGTAGGAAAACACTACTTACTTATACTTATAGATTTATACAACATCAACAGTACTATCCATATATCATACGTTGCTGCAGCTCCTCTTCTCACCTTCTGAAAGAAAAGATAAATATTCATCACCTCCTAATAGTAATAACCTCACACAGCAGAAGTGTCTCTTACAGGCAGGGGGTAGAAAAATATGAGACCCTTGTGCATCTAAATCTTCTGGTAATTGATAATTGGACGAGAAAATGGACGGAACTAAGAGAAATGGTTCATTCATTCCGGCTGAATGCGCCACTGATTCCTTCAGCTTGTCACTTTTCACTCCTTCCTCCTTTCTCCACCTCCACCTCCTCCTCCTCCTCCTCCTCCTCCCTGCATATGTTCCCTCCACCTTTTCTCCCCCACTTTCAGCTTTGATTTCCACTCCATCTCCCATTTCCATTTCCCTTTCTTCCCTCCTCTTCACGATGTCGTCCTCCTCACCACATCCTGACTTATCCACCTTGTTCGCTCCATTTCCCTCTCTTCCATCTTTTTACCATTTCAGCATTTCCACACTCTCCTCTCCTCTCGTTTTTTTTTTTTTTCTTCCCCACAATCCCAGTCCTCTGAAACGAATGAGTAACCTGGTTCCAATTCTCATCCCCAGGTCTCTCTCTGGGATGAACTTGAAACACACACACACACAGACACACACACACACACACACACATCTGCTGAGTGTGCAGACAGGAACTAGCAGGCGTATGAAATATGATATGACCTGCAGCAGGTATCGCATATGAGCAAAATCAAAGAATCTTCCTTTACAGCTCTGTTCATTCACACTAAAGGAAACACTGTTAATGATTAAGCAGATGATTCTGTAGCAAAAAGAAAAGCTTCTTATGTCCTGATGAGTTGACTTGTGCGAGGCTGCTGAGATTCTTGTGGAAAAAGCAATGCTAAAAGAAGGCGTGGTGGCCAAGTGGTATGGCGTTGGTCTTGTAAACCAAAGAACATGGGTTCGATCCCCATCCATGCCTCAGAAGTGTAAAGGAAGCACTCGCAGGTGTACTTTAACCATCACACCCGTTAGAACCATTCAAACACAACTATTCATCATCCTATCCTGGCTTTCAGCAGAAATCCAGACTCAACATCGTAGACTATTCAAGATTTTCCAGATTCATAAATAAAAACACTTTAAACCGAAGCATCACACTTAGAAATAGACCAATGATCCTGTGACTTTTGCTCTAGATTTATAGCCATGAGCAGAAATCTAGAATCTCTCCCTTACGGCATGGTGGCCAAGATGTCATATGCAACTGTTTCATACATTATGTACCAGTTATCCCTGTTCAGATAAAGTGGAGGAGGTGTGGTGGCCAAGTGGTAAGGCGTTGGTCTCGTAAACCAAAGATCATGGGTTCAATCCCCATCCATGCCTTACTAGCGTCAACATACCTTTGTATGTTGGTATATTTTCTTTGAAAGAAGTCTTCATTGATCTTGGTGTAAATTCTTTAAATAAACTGATCAATCTGGCTCAACTCTAGCTTTAGCAAGTAGAACATATGCCACAGTCTATGCAAAGCTTTGACCTGCACCTATATACATATAGATTGTCTCGTAACCAAAGATCATGGGTTCAATTCCCATCCGGGCCTTGAGTCAAGCAAGCAGGTTGATAACCTCAGATGTGATCTTTAGCTTCAGCAATTTGAACATTTGCCGCAGTCTATGCAAAGCTTTGACGGGAAAGATCACAGGTTCAATTCCCATCCAGGCCTTGAGTCTTTGACCTGCACCTATATACATATATAGAGATTGTTGTGTTTGGGTTCAATCAAATCTTAAAGGGTCGGTGTGGTACTGAAGGGCTCGGTGGCCAAGTGGTAAGGCGTTGGTCTCGTAAACCAAAGATCATGGGTTCAATTCCCGTCCGGGCCTTGAAACATGAAGTTCGATATCCTTAAATGTCAACTCTAGCTTTAGCAAGTTGAACATTTGCCACAGCCAAAGCTTTGACCTGCACCTATATACATATAGATTGTCTCGTAAACCAAAGATCATGGGTTCAATTCCCATAGCCTTGAGTCAAGCAAGCAGGAGTCAAGCAACCTCAGATGTGATCTTTAGCTTCAGCAATTTGAACATTTGCCACAGTCTATGCAAAGCTTTGACCTGCACCTCTATATATATATAGAGATTGCCTCGTAAACCAACGATCATGGGTTCAATTCCCATCCAGGCCTTGAGTCTTTGACCTGCACCTATATACATATATAGAGATTGTTGTGTTTGGGATCCATCAAATGTTAAAGGGTCGGTGTCATACTGAATGGCTCGGTGGCCAAGTGGTAAGGCGTTGGTCTCGTAAACCAAAGATCATGGGTTCAATTCCCATCCGGGCCTAGAAACATGAAGTTTGATATCCTCAAATGTCAACTCTAGCTTTAGCAAGTTGAGTCTATGCACTGATCTGCACCTGGAGGTAAAGATGCGTCTGGTCTTGGCCAGAGTTTATCTTCTGACTTAACCTGTCTGTCATCAACAAGGTCAACAACGAGATCTGCAGAACTCCTGCTGCCTATTTGACATCAATAATGATGTCAAGGAAGTAGCGCTGCGTGCGTATCGCAAACCTCTTGTCTTGAAAACGCACAGATGACCTTCACCATGAAAACAACTTCAGCTCGTTTAATGGAAGCTACAGAAGTTCCTGAGAGCAACGTCCCAACAAAGAAACTAGCCTCATGGGTGGAAGGTCTAAAGAGCCTGTGGTTCTACTAGTGAGTCATTTTCTTTTGTTTCTTTCTAAATAAGTTTGTTTTTTACTATTCATTTTTACGTTTGAGCTGCATTTTTAGCAGTTACATTTTTCATTCATCATGTTTGAGCTTTTGACAAAAAGACAGAGAGGACAAGACAGCAAAGAAAAAGAGGAGGAGAACTGAGGCAATTCCTTGACGGCGTTCTTTCATTTGTCAGCCCAGTGAAAACAAACGGAGGACGAGCGAGAGACGAATCATTTTCCCCAAGAGAACCTGCAGCGAAGCTTATTGAACAGAGCGAGCAGCAGTGAGTCTGACATACAGAGAATATTCCTCCGTGTGTTTTTGCCACATGAACCCACAGAGAGAGGAATTGAAAAGCAGGAGGAGGGAGCAGTGGTAGAAGATCACACTCCTGCTCCTCTCATCATCTTAGTACGGAGGGTGGGGCAGTTACAGGGATCATCCTGCTGCTTGGAGGTCGTAGGTTAAACACACCAGCGTCTTCGTGCAACAGCAGACTCATGTCCTGTAAAACCGACGGCTTGTTATGGCTAAGTCGGGTCTGTGGGAAAAAGTCATTTCAGGGTAAACTCTCAGTTTAAGGACCATGTACCAAACAGAGGGGAGGAGAAAGACAGAGACGCACTCTGGTAAAGAGGAAGAAGGAATTAAGGTTCACAATCCAAACAGGAAGAGAGGCAGAGTGGTGATGGAGCGATAATGGGAGATGGCTGCAGCTTCTCAGTGTGTTTCAGATACATTTGTCCAGTGGATCTGAACCATGCACGCTCGGAAATGTTATTGTTTTCATAATAACAATTTGTCCGAAGGAGATTAAATATGACAGATAAACGTTCTTCCTGTTGTCTCTCATCTCTGAACTATGGGATACAGTCTATGCAAAGCTCTGACCTGCACCTACTGTATATACATATATATAGATTGTTATGATTGAGTTCGATCAAATATTAAAGGGTCTGTGGTCCAAATAGAAGGGCTCGGTGGCCAAGTGGTAAGGCGTTGGTCTCGTAAACCAAAGATCATGGGTTCAATTCCCATCCGGGCCTTAAAGCAAGCAGTTTGATCTCCTCAAATGTGAACTCTAGCTTTAGCAAGTTGAACATTTGCCACAATACAGTTTATTCAAAGCTTTGACCTGCACCTATATACATATATAAAGATTGTTATATTGAGTTCAACCAAATCTTATAGGGTCTGAAGGGCTTTCTGGCCAAAGATCATGGGTTCAATTCCCATCCGGACCTTGAAGCAACCTGCACCTATATACATATATATAGATTGTTATGATTGGGTTCCATGAAATCTTAAAGGCTCTGGGTATGATCCCGAAGGGCTCGTTGTGGGAACTGTGGGATTTCTCTATCTTTATTGAGGTCTCGACCCGAAAAGTGCTGTGAGATGATGTTTGTTCTGATTTGGGGCTTTAGAAGTAAAATGGAGAAAAATCATATTGAACTGAATCAAGGCTAGTCCAGCATGCTCGGGGGAAAGCAGTTGACCAATCACAACAGATTAGGTCAGGTGACCAATCAGAGCAGACTGTGCCTAAGTGGGAGGGGCTTCTTAAAGAGACAGGAGCTTTCAGCCAGAGGCTCAAAAGAGGAGCAGCAGCAGAGGACAGTTTGAGGAAAGACATTCGTTTTTCTGAACATTGGAGCATTAAAATCTTTTCAAATAATAACACAACTTAAAATGATCAACCTGAATATGAACAGAATGTTTTAATGTGTTTTATTGTGACTAATCTCTGTATCTCGCTCCTAATATGCAGAATTTGTATCGTCAATAATTCTGAATGTGATTCTTCTAAGCTAGAATTCACATTTTATTTCATGGAACCCAATCATAACAATCTATATATATATGTAGGTGCAGGTCAAGGCTTTGAATAAACTGTATTGTGGCAAATGTTCAACTTGCTAAAGCTAGAGTTCACATATGAGGACATCAATCTGCTTGCTTTAAGGCCCGGATGGGAATTGAACCCATGATCTTTGGTTTACGAGACCAACGCCTTACCACTTGGCCACCGAGCCCTTCCTAAAGCAGATCCTTTAAGATTTGAGGGAACCCATCATAACAATCTATATATGTATATAGATGCAGGTCAAAGCATTGCATAGACTTTATCCCACAGTTCAGAGACGAGAGAAAACAGGAAAAACGTGTATCTGTCATATTTAATCTCCTTCGGACCAATTGGAAACAAGAGACTGAAAGATTTAAGTTAAACTGAAGGAAGCAAAACCGTCTTTTAGCGATATTCTAATCTGATCCAACTGATACATGATCTAAATAAAGGGTTTACGATCGGGTAAGATAAAAGCACAAGATGCAAACAGCAGCAAGGAGCAAGTCACCAGGGCTCTAGTGAGAGAAGGTGAAGAGGGAAAGCGAGGATGGAGAAAACGGCGTAATAAACAGATGGAGAGCAGGAGAGAGTAAAAGAGAGCGAGAGAGGCAGGGGAGCAGTTCGTCGTTAAGCCCCACGTTGATTTGACAGTTCTATTATGAAGAGGGATGAGTGGAAGAAAAGTGAAATTTGAGCAGATCGCTCTTTTCTCTCCTCCTCTCCAGTTGTGTCTCGCACTTTTCTCCCTCTCCCCTTTGTGCTCTCACTCCATTTCCCCCCCGAGTCCTTCCCACCACTTAGCTCTCCTTCTCGCCATCGCTCCCATGTGTCTGCCGCCCAAATGAAAAAGGAGAGCTCTAATATTTGGCCTCGGCTGGTTGATTACCATTTTATCTTTCAATTACCAATAATCTCTCTCCTCTCTCATCCCTCCTCTAATCTCATACTTACTGTCTCCCTCTCTTTTCTCTTTTTGTCTTTCTCAGTGTGTTTAGTTCTGGTTCCTACGAATTTCTTTAGATTTATTCTAACTTTTTTTGCCATTTTTACACCAATAACAACCTCAGACGAGCTCCTCGAGTGCAGATCAGATCTGAGGGTTCACATATGTTTCTTATTCAGCTGATCTCAGGGTTTACTCGTCTGAACAGCTTTGTTGAGGCCGTTCCATCTGCTCAGTCTCAACCAAGGTTCATGTGTTTGCTCCATCTGTTAGTTTTGGTTTCACTTTTTAATTTAGGGACTATATTATATTGTCTGCGTGGGCGTGGTCTACCTATACTTGGTTTTGATTGGTTTGTTACGACACCTTTCACACACTGAATGGACCAAACAAGGTAATTGTGAAAGTTCCCTAAAGCTGATGTCCTTTGATCAAAGTCGTTCTATAGATTTAGATGAAGAAAAGCTTCAGGACATGATCCTCTAAGAATCTAGATAAACTCAGGAGGTTGTTTCTTTCTGCTGTGACTCATGTTTCAGCTCAGCCGGTGTTTGAATATTAAACTCAAACGGTTTGTGTGTTTTTCTTTTTAAATCAAAGCAGGTCTAACCCACACCTTGATTCATCGATCGCTCCCGACTCCAATCAGCTTTTTGTTGATGTCCTCAGCCCAGAGCTTGTTCTTACAACTCAAACAGTTTGAATTATCTATTTAATAATCAGAATTCGATATGGAAAGAGTTTTTTGTGTATTGTTTTTATTCTTGTTGTAGGTTGTATTGTTTTCTGAAGTGCGGACGCAGGACAAAAGCAGGTCGGTGCTGTGAAGAATATTTAATTACTGAGTAGTTTCACAGTGTTTTGTTTCAGCTTTGCACCAAGAGATAAAACATACACATACCATACAACATACAAAATTAAAAGGACGGTGATGATGATGGTCGGCTCTTCAGCCAGAGAAACGCCAGACAGGGCCGTGGTGTGTGGGTCCAGGCCACCAGGAGGCGCACACAGCTCAGACAATTCCACCGTCTGGCTTTCCGACACATTGCAGTGCAAGTACAAACATTTCAAATCGAGTGAACGATGTAAAATTTGGCATCTTTCTATTGACTTGTCATGAAAAATCCCATTTGGTGTGAACGCACCATTATAACCGAGCTCCTTCTTCATAGAGACAGCAGGTTTATGGGTCAACTCCCTTTATGGGAGCAGTGATTGCATAGAGCTGAGCAGCGTGAGCATTCTAAACCCGCAAATAATAATAGTTTTCGCTTCTTTATTATACTTTATAGGCTTTTGCACATAAAGCAACCAAACACTTTAATAAAAATGACTGTGGAGCAAATCATCCAGCACCGTGAAGCTCCCAGCCGTTCTCCAAACATCATTTTTGGGGATGTGTCTTCCTGCAGTTTCTCAAATTAAACTTTCCATTACTGGGAAGCAGCGAATGGGTGTAATCAAATCCAAGTAACACCGGTGCAGCATTGCTCATCAAACCTGTGGACAGCACAATTATTTATTTTTTCTTTCTAGCAGGTCCATTTTGTCACTTCATGCTGAGCCTCTGTCGGAGGTTCAGTGCACGTTGGACTTAAATGAACTGAAGCGTTTATGGTATTTGACAGATGCTGTATTTTTTTTCCCAGAGCAGCTTGAAGTGTGTGGTCAGAATTTGTGACAATGAAACAAACCATGATTTGAAGTGTAACTGGGGGGAAACAGGGAGTAAATCTGGATTACAAGCAAAAACTCTACGTTATAGGTCAAATGTTTTCAATAGATAAGTTGGATTTATCCCTGCGATTACTTATTTAACTAGAATGGAACTCAATTGAATTCATTTCTCAACAGTCCCTTCAAATTCAAACACAACACATATCACTTAAAGAAATCAGTTCCCTGAACAAGCCAGAGCTCCTTTCTATTGATTTTGTATATGTTTGCTCATCACGCGGAAAATTAGCTTTGTGTTGATTGTGTGACATGTGACTTCGGCCACTAGGGGACTCCCAATAAAAACAGTCGACCTCGTTTGATGACGTCGTGAGGCAGCGTGGGATCATGGGAGTTCTTCACCACGATGAGTAATCCTGATCCATGGCGAGTGAGCAATATAAACTGTGGAAGGAAAAAACATCCGACTGGCTAAGTGGCTAGCTGTGTGCTAATCCTTCCTCATATGTTGTTTGAATTTATAGCAGAGACACACAAAGACCCAGGTTTAGAGGAAATGATGCAAGTATAAATTAAACTTCCCGTTAGCTTGATTAAAATGAGGATTTGTCTGAGTTTGAACATTGTTGGAAACATTCTTCATAATGTTTTACATAGATTTGGTTGTTTTAAAAGATTTTAATGAAGAATTGTTGCATTTTTATATCTTCAAAGTGAACTAACCACACGTCTTTCTCGTGGGTCGAAGCTGAGGAGCAGAATATTAAATATACACACAGAGCAGCTCTGTCACTTTCCAACGACCTCCACAGAAAACAGAAATGACTGAACACTGATCTACTTGTTCTTTTTACACTCCGGCTTCTACAGAAACTCTTCAGTCCATCTCTACCTTTCTTTTCACCTGTCCTCTTGTTCTGCTTTTTAAGTTACGCTTTATCGCTCCCTCGCCACTTATCTGAATAATTAACAAGGGCTCCGGACTCAGTAGAAAATGCTGCAGCTGCTTGTCCATTGTTCAGGGTTTGATTCAGTTGTTCAGGCCCCTGGATCTCGACCCTGCTCCTCCTGTGGGATGTGTGCCTGTTTGGACTGAGGACCTAAACCTGGTGGGAATGTGAAGCTAATTGAAGAATAGGCCAAGGACAAACAGCGGGGAGCTTCTGCTAATCTCAGTGTGGTCTCTGCTCAGACTGATAATTTAGAGAAGCAGCAGAGCTCAGGCTGAAATACTGAAGCAGTGAAGCAGGTGGACCTGAAGCTGTCGGTCAGTTTAGAGGTGAAGTAAAAAATCGGCCTGGAATTTACAACGTCTCCGAGAGAAAGAGAAGAGAGAGGGAAGTGGGCAGAAGTTTCCATTTGGCATAAACTTTAATTAACATTGTGGTGTTTGTTGTTTAGGTTTGTGATCGTCCTCTGCATTCTCAGAAGATTGTTTGTTTATTGTTCTTCAGATAAGTCTTTAAGTCCTCTTCACTGCCCTGCCCCCTTCACACTTCAGGTGTCCTGTCGATAAAGAGAAAAGAAGAACATGTATTTGAAAGGAAGTAAAACCAGGACATGTTGCTTCATGTGCAGGAAACACATTTCTCCTTTGTTCGAGCAACAAACTTTAGCTTCTTCTTCTCGGAAATTAGTCCGACTGCTCCGGCTCCTTTGGCTTCTATTATATCACAGATGATTTACAGGTCACAACATTTCATAAACCATGTGAGCCCAGCGTAAGGCTCCGATTCGAGACACCTGACCCCAGCCTGCACCTTTTTATTCATACTTTCTCATAGCAGGTGTTTTTGTTCCGACATATGAGAAATGGAGCCGGGTCCTTCATCTGCTCCTCTTTTACAGTCGGTGTTTTCACAATGACCCTGAGACACAGAGCGATAATAAAACTCTGAGGTTTTCCAGCACAGAAATGAGTTTTAATTATGACCGATAAGATGTAACTGCTCCACCAGGCCTCTCTAACAAACACCAACTCAAAATGATAAGATATAAGTGTGTGTTTTTCTGTGCGTCAGTTCTGACAATATCCTGCTAATACAATGTATTAGCATCATGTCAAGACGCCATGATGTATAATGATGAAGTTGTGTTATACAGGCTCAGCTGCAGTGATGTTACATGGTTAATGATGGGCTGGGACATTATGGATCCACACAACACACTCTGCACTGCAGGTGTGTGTCTCCTAGTTTGTGTTTGTGCATATGTATATACGGGTGTGTATTTTGTGTGATATCCTACACAACTGTGTGTGTGTGTATACGTGCTCGTGTGCGCTCAGATGATCCTGACATCCTTGTCTTGTGGTTAATGAGGTGTGAAGATGAATGTTGCTGCCAGGAAGATGACGATCATCCTCATGATGATGATGATGATGATGATGATAGGAATTACTCTGTGTGTGGCTGCTAGTGTGTAGTACATGTGAGGAGCAGTTTGCATGTTTGTGTGTTGAGGATTCCAGAGGTGAGACTCGGGTGCAGCTCCACAGTGAAGCATGTGTGATGTCGATGACTCCGCCCGCAGCACCATCACTGCACACAACACTCCATCACTTAATAAACTGCTAATGTTCTGATTGGATCGCGTGCGTCCTTGTGCCTCAGACTGAAATTGAGTTACTCCATGAACCGAAGAGAGAGAAAACCTCTGTGTAATCAACGGGTCTCAGAGAACAAATATTAAAAGTGGTTGCAGTTCTTACTCTGATCCATTATTTAATTACAAACACTGAGCCTCGTTCATTAAATTCTGCGATACAACATCTGTGTGAAAAGCATTTTAATAGATGCATTACCAAAGGGGGGGGGGGGGGGATGCGGAGAGCTCAGCCTCAAACGAGTCTTTGAATCATTAGACCTCGGGTCTTTTTTCACGTATGACACGTGTTCAGTGGAGTGAAACTAAAAAACCTTTATTAGGCTTAAAGACGTGGTTACACACGACTCAAGGTCGGATCAGCAGAGCGGGTTTGATACAGAGGAAAATGAGGGTTCATCATAACTAAATAAGTTCTGAATGAAGCTCCGTGATGACACGTGCTAATTAAATGATGTTATTACAGTGGGGATGAATCAGCTGGTGGCTCTTCAGAGAGAGAGAGAGAGAGAGAGAGGGAGAGAGAGAGAGAGAGAGAGAGAGAGAGAGAGAGAGAGAGAGAGAGAGTAAAGCTGCAGCTCGAGTTGCAACTCTCGTAAACACAGTATTTAACCGAGTACTTTCATGCAAAAGACAAATATAACTCCGCGAAAAAAAGAACTTTGCATGAAACTTATTCCAACATTTTATTTAACAGTTGTTTAATAAAATGCTGCGGTTAACAGTTCTGATGTGAAATATTCTCAAGCTAATAGTTAGGTTTCTTCCTGACACTTATTATTATATTAGTAATCCTTTACACTGGACCGAGAGGACCACGGGTTCTTTGAGTCCAGCATCATCTGGACCTCCACCGTCCACCGCAAAACAAATTGCAGGTCTATAGACTCGTTCTCCGGGGATCTTGAGAAGTTAGACTTGAATGTAATTGACATGAGGTGGTTTCAGCTTGATCAGGCAAACAGGTTTAAGGCCCTGGTCTTACTTTAGGACACACATGGGCGGGGCCTGTTGGACTAGCACTCGGACTGCGGACGTACAAACTACATATGTGGGAACACATGCAAACATAGGAAAACGGGCTGAAAAACACATGAACACCGTGAAAAAGTCAGGAAAATAAATTTATGCAAGAAGCGTGTGACGTGTGTTTAGGCTTCTGACCTACGTATCGATGGTCCACTTCTGGAGACTGTCTCTGTGGACTCAAATGTCCCGCTGCTCACATCTGCACAAGGGCCCCGATTGAATTCTGATGATCACAGATATGTCCAATGATCGAGAATTAGACAAATTAGCCTTTTCTGACCAATCTAAAGAGGCCCAGGAGCTAATCTGTGGAACTGTGTGTGTGTACGTGTGTGTGTGTTTGTGTGCCTGTGTGTCTGTGTGTGTGTGTTTGTGGCCTCACCTGCAGGTTCCACCCCTGCTTCTCATCGTCTCATCAGCTGCTGCAGTATTTAAACCCTCCTCCTTCTCCATCGGCTCATCTTCTCCAGTAGAAGCTGTTGCTGTGATTTGTTCTTTTAGCCGCAGAACTTCTTGATTCACCGGATTCCTTCACTCGTTCTCTGCTGCGTCAGGTTTCTTTCCTTCCTCCGTGTTTATCTGCTCCAACATCATCTCACGTTTTAATGTTTGCAAGCCTGAAATCCAAAACTCCACCAAAACAAAACTCCTCAGGGCAGGAGAACAAAGAACGATGGCAAGAAACCAGTGAAATTAACTGAGCGCATCAAACTGGAAACATGAACATTCAATGGTATCATGCTGCCATCTAGTGGAGGACCTCGCAAGTATTTGCCCAATGGAAAACTACAGTATCACTTCAGGAGGACAGGAAACCATCTTCATACAACAGGATAATAGTTTTTTTACAGTAATATAAATGTTCTGCCTTTCCTTCATTTCTCTGTCTGGGTTTTAAATTTTAAACTAAGAGAGGAAATTGGATTTTTGATGTTTACTGGACTTCCTTTCTTTTAATGACCAAACAATCAACTTCTATTATGTCATCAATCTATCAATCCAACTGGTTAATATTATAAACTCACAAAATTAGTGCATTGTTAGTTTGCAGTGATCATTTTGTGGTTTTAGCAAAATCACCAAAAAAAAAAAAAATCGTTTTTGTTTGACTTGTTTATTTATTCATATTCATATATATTCATATATTTGTTTTCACTTTGGCAGAATTCTTTCACAAGAGAAAATGATATAATGTTTGAATGTGTGGGGACAACGAAACAAGTTATTGCTCAAAGTCAGTTTATTGTTTTTTTTTATAGATGGCTGATCAATATCTCAAATATCTCAACCCAGTTATGAAAACATCATCATTAATCGATGTCTGGACTAAACTGCTCTGGTCTCATAGATGAAAACCATCACATGAATCTACTGTATATACCCTTCACATCGGCGTGGTGGCCAAGTGGTAAGGCGTTGGTCTCGTAAACCAAAGATCATGGGTTCGATTCCCATCCATGCCTTTAAATCAGGGTTTAGATGAATTCCACTACACACCTAGTATTACATGTGGATTTTGTGATCTGATCTTAAGTGGAACGATTTAGGAACCGGTGTGACCGCATCAATTGAAATGTGGAAATAAATAAAAAGTTGAAATAAATGCAGAATTAAATGAATCACTGTCTTAAGTTTATTTCCACATTTATTTATTTCCACATTTCAGTGTCCTTATGCTAATGAGAAGGGCGGGCCTTACCTCAGTCTGGAGCAGGATTGGTCAACTGAGCTACACACACACACACACACACACAGGCCCCCGCGCTGCGCCACAGACTCGCTCACAGACACACGCAGTGACTGAGACCTGAGCTCTTCACCGTGAATCAGCCGTTCAGTGAATTGGTAGAACAGTGGAAACACAGAGTTTCTCTGGTCACATCTGCTCAGAGATCAGCTGCTTCATGATCAGAGCAGAAGCTGCAGGTGGTTTGTACCGAGCTGGAGTTTCTGTTTCCCCCTTCTCCTCTCGGCTCGCTCCTTGTGCTCAGTAGAACACGAGACGCTCACAGTCAGGACTACTGACACCTAAATCATCCCAATAAAGAATAACCTTAACTAACCTGTGAACTTGAACTAGTTCATTTTAAGTGTGAACTGGCTCGACGCTGCAGACAGCTACTGGACACCAGCATTGAGAGGCAGAAGTAGTAGGGCTGGATCATTACACTCCAGTGACCAATCCTGCATGGGACTGCGGTTAGGCCCGCCTTTCTCATTAGCATAAGGACACTGCAAATCGAAAAATAAATCAGGGAATAAATAAATAAATGTGCAAATATATTTAAGACATTTATTTATCGATTTATGTCGTTATTAACGTATTTATTTATTTAATATGTATTTATTTCCTTTTTTATTTATTTATTAATTTATTTATTTATGTATTTATTTATACATTTATTTATTTATTTATACCCAAGTCATGGATGGTCCTCCATACATCCAAACATGCAACACCTACACTGTGAACAAAGATCCTTCCAGGGAACATATGAAGGAACTTCAGCTGACGTCATCTGAGCCGCTGCAGATTGACTCTGAAGTTAAGATATTTCTTTTCTTCTCGTTGATTTGTTTGTGTTCACGATATAACACAATAACAACAGGAAACATCTGTATGTCTCCTTTGCTCACTCGTGCCGACACATACAAACACACTTTGTACTCAGACTCAGTTTAAGACTGGTATCTGCACATCAGGTTCATATATGAACATTTTTCGTCAACAAAGGTTAAAATGTAAAAAGTTTTTCCCTGATCCGTTCCACATCCCTCCAACAACCTTCCTTTAAATTGGCTCAGTAGTATTTGCGTAATCCTGCAAACTAACAAACAAGCCTGGATTCAAATGTAATCGATTAGCAGAGGTAATGTTATGGGATAATATTACATAGGAACAACATGAGATGTGTGGCAGTATATGGATGATCTTAATTTATATTGGAGCTTAAATCTGGTTGATTCTTATTTGTTTTCATGATTTCAAAATGTAAACAAATTATCAGCGCATTCACATAATACTGAGCAAATCAGCTAAAGTTGCTAATTGTTACATTTGAGGTTTCAATGTCACTGACTCCATCAGGTTGAAGATTTCCCTCCAGTGACGGGTTCATCATCAATGAAAGTAATAGTTCTGAATGAAGATGGACTTCATGCCATTGAAGACGGGAAAGAGGTTGTAGATGAGCGCTCTCTCTTCCTCCTCCTGACTCGGGAAACGATGGTTGCTCTTCCTGGCTGGAAGGGAAGTGAGACAGGAAGTGAACAAAAGGAAGAAAAAGCTGAACATGGTGATGAGGATTTATTTGACTTCAGCAGCTGCTGGTTTTTCCTTTATGTTGACGACTGTGTTACAGGCGAAAACATGTAGAGAGTGAATCTCTTTGAACAATTGGGTGTGGATCTAAATGAGATCCCTGGTGTTACCTTCAGAGACGAAGAAGCTGCCAGAGTAGAAGGAGACTCTTATTGCAGCGGTGGAGTGAATCATCCCCGGTTTGTCGATCCACTCGAAGGGGGTTTTCTCCGGATGCCACTGAAATCCATAAATTGGATACTGGTAGGCTGGAAACCACCAGAGACAATGTCAGCTCACCTCACTCATGCACGGAGGCATTACAGTCAGTATTAAACAAAGAGTTATTTTCTATGAGATGATCGTGTCTCGATCTTCTAGGACTCGTTGTGGATTTGGTTTCATTCTGATGTTTTCCGACATGACACTGATTCATCTGCTCGGACCTTCGTGCTCACGGTCATTTTAAAGCAAACTACACTCAGATTTCCGAGTTCAGGAAGGAAAGGTACCTTCGATGGTGGAGATGAATTCTAGCTTCCCATCGTGGTTCGTTGATAGGACCTTGTAAAACTCCTGTAGCCTGGAATTCCTGTTGAAGTTCTGAAATCCAGAGAGTTAACATCAAAAATCCATCAAATACCTTGGACGTCAGAACTACAACTACTTGAATTACAGATAGGATAATTTGCTCTTACAGATAATTTTCCAGCAGGATTCCTATAAAAGGAATCCCTCACTAACTGTGTCAAGTAAAACCTTCAAGATCCATAAATTCTATCAATAGAAATGATGAACCTGAACAATATTATCAGTTTATCTTGTGTGAGAAGTTGAGACTTTTAAGTATGTTTTAATTACTATTGAGCTTTTCCTGGGTTCAGTCTTTCAACTCAATTGTTGCTGGACCTGCGTATCAATATAGATTTGTACACACTGTATGTAAATGTACCCAGAAATTATTAACACATGGGTATAGTGGCCAAGTGGAAAGTTGTTGTTCCTGTGAACCAAACATTATGGGGTCAATCCCCATCATCCCTTTAAATTAGATGAATTTTCAGGATAACTGTTGGACGTATGTGGTCCCAGAGGACGTTTGAAGTAGTTTTTGAAAGAGAAGAGATCATGACCTGACTATTAACTCTGTGTTAACCCCGAATCCGACTGCCGGGAACCTGGGTGTGACACTCAACTGCCAACTCTCCCTGACTGCCAACATTACTGTAACAACAAGTTCCTGCAGATTCATGTTGCACAACATATTATGAAAATTCCACTTTTGTAGTGCTTCTACATGTTAATTTGGGTATCTGGCATGTCTGCTTTGCCAAAAACTCTGGGAAAAAAAACCTCCCGCGATTTGTTGTGGATCCTCTATGTCAGAAACGATACGCTAGAGTGCATTGAATGGGTTTACGACCCAGAAATACGTCATTTTCCAACCATGCCCCTGTAGGGAGTCTCGCTACATAGCCTTGGACCATCCCCCCACCATCATCTCATCGGCTCCGGGGAGAGACGGCCCGTCTCCGTTGGCCCGGCTCCCCGGCTAGCATTAGCTCGCGAGCTAACGCGCTCCACCCTCTCCCCGGGCTGGTGGAGACCGTCTCTCCCCGGGGGAGCGTGTTAGCTCGCTGCTGCTACCCGTCAGACATCTAAGTGGAGGCATAAACATGCCGATCGTCGAGGCGGAGACCCCCGGGACACCTCTAAACGTTGACTCGACAGTGTGAATGGATGCTGCTGCTGCGCCAGCTCCAGCTCCCCACTGCTCCCACTGGGAGCGCTGGGGCTCTCGCAGCCAGGCTTTGGCCCACCTGACTCTGGTTCAAAACGATATGGTTGCAAGATTGTATCTTCGTCTCCGGTAGCCATATTTCTACAGTGGTAATGTACAGCAAAAAATCTGGGCGCTTGTATCTGTTACCTCCAGTCCTGATTATTAAGGTTAGGTTGGCCTGATATTTATCGTTTATT
Organism: Pleuronectes platessa; assembly: GCF_947347685.1. NCBI lineage: Eukaryota > Metazoa > Chordata > Actinopteri > Pleuronectiformes > Pleuronectidae > Pleuronectes > Pleuronectes platessa. The sequence continues at coordinate 2,427,072 of NC_070627.1, forward strand.
CTTCTGTTCTGTGTTGTTATTGTTTACTCACCTCGCCTCTCGTTTTAGACTAGTTGATTATCTACTAGTTGATTATCCCCCATTGTTTGCACCTGTTCCTCATCACCTGGTGTATTTAGTCTGTGTGTTCCTGTGTCGCTTTGCCAGTTCGTCTTTGTTTACCCGTGTTTCAAGCGTTCCAGCGATTCCCATGATTAGTAGACTTCCAGTGATTCCTACCCCGGACCTTGTAACCGACTCTGCTTCTGCCTCTTCACTGTCTGTGCCTCTGCCTGATCTATTGTCTACCCATGTACCGACCCTTGACTGGATCTTTACCGACCCCTGCTACTGCCTGACACTCATCGGAATCGTTTGCTTGTTACTGGACTGCCACTCCTTGTACATAATGTTCCAGTAAAACTGATTAATTATCATCTCTGTCTCCGAGTCGAGCATTTGAATCCCACACCTCTAAATACAAACTCATATAGATGAAGAATTAGGAAAATACAACATCAGGTATGATAACCACATGAGGTTAATTTGGATTAGTACTCAAACCAAGCCCTGTGCTTATAATATACCACAGAATATGAGGTTATCAGGCTAACTTCAGATATGAAGTCAGTTCTCTTCTTACTGATATTAATCCCGTTGTTATTAATGATGAATCAATACCCAGCTATCAGTCTTGATGCATTCCAGAATATTTATTATTATTGTATTCCTTTAGACTTCCAGTCGGTCATGGAGGGACCGAGTAAGAACAGGTTTTACTTTCTAAGTAGCTCGTGGTTTTGGAACACCTGCTGCAATAACTCATTAGTCATCACCATGAACTTACCCTATCACAATAAAAGTTTATTTCACCAGTTAATGTTGCTGCTGTGGTTTGACTGTTACTGGGTTATAGACGAGTTTGAGTATTTTATGAATGTGTTTGTGTATGTGAAACAATATTATTGACCTCAGGGGCAATACCAGTACAGAAATTGATCCCAACCAAGGAAGCTGGATGGTTTGACTTTTTAATGAAGATGTCATCCGGCGAAATAATTGATAAAAGGACAAGTTTAGGATTCATAATTTTAGATTGTTCTTTTTTTGTGTCAGTAACTTGTTTGTCTTCAGGTAACAGGCTTGTCAAAATCATTGGAGCTCAGTCTAATAAACACATTCATTCTCAACCTTTCCAAACAAGAAACTTTTGTTGCGGACGTGCAGTTTCCTTTTTGTTTGAGTTTTGTGTATTTGGATTTTTGGTGTTTGTCTTCGTCTGCTCTTTGAGTTTTTCATTACCTGATTTTCAAACTTCTTTCCTTCTTTGTCTCAGAATCCTTTTATTTAACTTTCTTCTTCTTTTATTTTTTACAGCATTCACATAATACTGAGCAAATCAGCTAAAGTTGCTAATTGTTACATTTCAGGTTTCAATGTCACTGACTCCATCAGGTTTGAGATTTCCCTCCAGTGACGGGTTCCGCATCAATCAAAGTAGTAGATCTGCATGAAGATGGACCCATTGCCAGTGAAGATGGGAGAGAAGTTGTAGATGAGCGCTCTCTCTTCCTCCTCCTGACTCGGGAAACGATGGGTGCTCTTCCTGGCTGGAAGGGAAGTGAGAGAGGAAGTGAACAAAAGAAAGAAAAGGACTTCAGCAGCTGCTGGTTTTTCCTTTATGTTCGGGAAAAGTTTGGAGCTTTTCAGCAACGATGACTTAAACAGAATGAAATTCAAATGAAGGAGTTACATGACAACTGTGTTACAGCCGAATACATGTAGAGAGTGAATCTCTCTGAACAATTGGGTGTGGATCTAAATGAGATCCCTGGTGTTACCTTCAGAGACGAAGAAGCTGCCAGAGTAGAAGGAGACTCTTATTGCAGCGGTGGAGTGAATCATCCCCGGTTTGTCGATCCACTCGAAGGGGGTTTTCTCCGGATGCCACTGTAATCCATAAATTGGATACTGGTAGGCTGGAAACCAGCAGAGGAGGCATTACAGTCAGTATTAAACAAAGAGTTATTTTCTATCAGATGATCGTCTCTCGATCTTCTAGGACTCGTTGTGGAGTTGGTTTCATTCGAGCTGTTCTCCAACATGACACTGATTCATCTGCTCTGACCTTCGTGCTCACGGTCACTAACATCAAACTACACTCAGATTCCCGTGTCCAGGAAGGAAAGGTACCTTCGATAGTGGAGATGAATTCTTGCTTCCCATCGTGGTTCGTCGACAGGACCTTGTAAAACTCCTGTAGCCTGGAATTCCCGTTGAAGCTCTGAAATCCAAAGAGTTAACATCAAAAATCAATCAAAAACCTTGGAAGTCAGAACTAGAAGATTATCACTCAGGCTACTTGAATTACAGATGAACATTATAAATATAGTTTATCTGTTCTAGTCCATAGAAGGCGTGGTGGCCAAGTGGTAAGGCATTGGTCTAGTAAGTAAGATCATGAGTTCAATCCCCATCCATGCCATGAAAAGGAACTTGTTTAATCTGCATATCTTCTACACTTGTCTCAAGATAAAGAAAGCATTTGATACTCTCAGTCCTTCTTTATATTAGAACAGCTGATACCACAACTTCATCTGCTGGAGAAGGTGAGATTTACACTGTCAGGTTGTTCTAAGTAAAAGGATGAAGAGACGAAAGTGGAAAACCAGTAAATGACCAGTAGGAAATACCTCGGTGGACAGACTCCACTTGTGGAAGTGGGGGCAGATGTTTTCCTCGGTCAGAGACCTCAGCACATCTTTGGGGAAACTCTGAAACAGACGGCTGGAACGGGCCACTGTAGGACGGACACAGATTTGTGGTGAGGCAGGAGGATCTGTTAAATCCTGGACTCTAACATCATTGGACATTTTGACTGGAGTCAGTGAGGGACGGCCAAGGTTCCTTCAACTCAATGAGATCACGTGTGGAGTTCAATGTCCCAGCTGTTGCTGCGGAAAACTTAGTAGAAAGAAAACAACTTTTATATTGATTAGAGCTGTAAGAGTGAGGGTGTGTCTCATTTGGATTGGCTCCGCCCACATCCTACAACACCAAACACCATGAATGAGGAGGCTGGGGATAGAACACAATAACATTTTGAATCCAGAACTTCGTCAGGATAATTTGCTCTTACAGATATTTTTCCAGCAGGATTCCTATAAAAGGAATCCCTCACTAACTGTGTCAAGTAAAACCTTCAGGACTCCAAGGAAACTAATTGGTGGAAAGTCTTGTAGTAGAAGAACCTTAAACTCTATTAATAGAAAGTATATGACTGAACAATATTTAAAGTATATGTTGTGTGAGAAGTTGAGACTTTTAAGTATGTTTTAACTACTATTGAGCTTCTCCTGGGTTCAGTCTTTCAAACCCGATTGATAATGGACCTGACTATCAATACAAATTTGTACACACTGTATGTAAATGTACACAGAAATTAAAAACCGTTGGGTATAGTGGCCAAGTGGAAAGTTGTTGCTCCTGTGAACCAAACATTATGTGTTCAATCCCCATCATCCCTTTGAATTAGATCATTTTAGAGGATAACTGTTCATATCATTCAACATTTTAGACGTATGTCGTCCCAGAGGACGTGTGAAGTAGATTTTTTAAGAGAAGTTAAGAAAAGAAGAACCATAAAAAGAATTCCACATCTTCCCACAGCCTTTAAAACATGTTTCCATCATATAATCAGAAAGGGAAAAGATGAGATCATTTTAAAACATGTTTAACTAACAGGGGAACTGTCCAAGGTGTTGGTGTTCTATTCTAAAGGTCATGGGTTCAATTCTCATCCATGGCTTTAACTTGTGTTCAGCTCAAATTAGAACTGTCCATATCATCCCTCATGATATAACTTACAAGTGAAAAGTCTTATAAATCAAGGCATTGACTTCACAAAGGACGTGTGACGTCCCTCGTGTTGGAGAACAGAAGAACCCTTCATGATGTGAGGTCGCTCAAAGAGAGAGAGCAGAGGACAGGGAACATTACTTGGTGTGAGGTCGAGCGGCAGAGCCACACCCCTGGTGTCAGTGAGCGAGAGCAGGTGTTCCTTCGCTGTTAAGACAGTCAGCATCTCGAAGCCCAGACAAAATCCCAAGATGGGGAAGTAGTCTGAGGCATCGTTGGCCTGCAGGAGGAGAGAGGGAGGAGAGAGAGGGAGGAGAGAGGGAGGTGAAGATGAGGGAGGTGGAGCGACATTTAAAACTTTTCATGATGATTTGATGCTTGCAGTTTTATCCATTATTTATAAAGTTCTTTTTAACTTCAATCTCACACTGTTCAACATATTCACCAAGGGATCTTCCCACTGCAGCAACATTCTTACAATGTTCTTAAGACCAGAGTCATTAGTCAAACAAATGTGACAGAATACATAGGAAAAGATTGAGAGCTCTAAGTTTGCAATGCAAGAAATATAGGAAAAGCTCAATGCAGATTTGCATTGCAATAGCAAGGATTGACTGATGACAACTGGGTTGAGGCTCTGATTTGAATCTTCACCGCAAAGGAAGGAAGTCACTTCATCTGGAGTCAAATCAGTTAAACAGGTTTGATTGGTTTACCCTCAGAGCCAAGTTGAACATTATACCGGCGGCTCGACTGTAGGGCGACTCCAGCAGATTGGAAGATCCTCCCGGCAGCACAAACCTGCAGGGAGACCGGGTTCCACATTTATCCTGAACAGATCCTTAGCAGATGATGTCACTCAGAGACACTTCACATGTGTCTAAACACAATTCATGTAGATTTCACATGAGACATAACAATGAGGAGCATCTACAAACATACAGAGAGCAGAGCAGTGGTTAACTCACCCGTTTATTGAGTTGAATATCTTGGTATATTCTTCTTCTGAGAGATTTAATCTGATGGAGAAAAAATATGTTTAAGCATTTAAACTGGTCGTCCACATCACAACAATTTGTTTTTGTTGTAATTCACATGTTGTGTTAAAGCAAATGATTTGTTTAAAAGAGGAGGAAACAGAAAAAGAATGCAGTTGAAATCTGAATCTCAGGAACAAGCCATAAAACTGAACTCTCCGGCAAAGAGTGAAGTCATGAGTCTGATTCTTCTTGAGTTGTCCTACCTGACCGGTACGACTCTGGCCCCGGCTGCCTCCAGGAATTTCACATAGCAAGCAGGGATGTAGGAATAGCCCCTTGTAGCCTGACTCTCTTTACTGGCTTCATTTGCCAACACCCCTAAAGAGGACAGGAGACAGTTAACGCACATACACAACTATCAGAGAGAGAGAGAGAGAGAGAGAGAGAGAGAGAGAGACTGATGCAACAGCTTTTTCTAGGATTTTGGAAATGAAGGGCTGGTTTGATAAGGGGCTATAATTGCCTCTGGATCGAGAGTGAGGTTTAATTACAGCTGCCAAACCGACACACAGACAAAATGAAGCCGAGTCTTACCGATGATGGGTCGGCTGTTGAGCGGCTGGTTCATTGCTCCTCACCAGAAGGAAACACGAAGAGCCGCAAGCAGAGCTGCCGTGGGACAGAATCTGGGAAGAGGGAGGTGCTGCCAGTATGACATGACTGTGGTGACTGGGAGTTCACGACAGGTGTGACCTGGACTGCACAACGATGCGTCTTGATGCATTCCAGAATAATTATTATTATTGTTTAGACTGCCAGTCGGGCATGGAGGGAACGAGTAGGAACAGGTTTTACTTCCTAAGTAGCTCGTGGTTTTGGAACACCTGCTGCAGGAACTCATTAGTCATCACCATGAACTAACCCTATCACAATAAAAGTTTATTTTACCAGTTAATGTTGCTGCTGTGGTTTGTCCCTTACTGGGTTATAGACGAGTTTGAGTATTTTATGAATGTGTTTGTGTATGTGAAACAATATTATTGACCTCAGGGGCAATACCAGTACAGAAATTGATCCCAACCAAGGAAGCTGGATGGTTTGACTTTTTAGTGAAGATGTCATCCGGCGAAATAATTGATAAAAGGACAAGTTTAGGATTCATAATTTTAGATTGTTCTTTTTTTGTGTCAGTAACTTGTTTGTCTTCAGGTAACAGGCTTGTCAAAATCATTGGAGCTCAGTCTAATAAACACATTCATTCTCAACCTTTCTAAACAAGAAACTTTTGTTGCGGACGTGCAGTTTCCTTTTTGTTTGAGTTTTGTGTATTTGGATTTTTGGGGTTTGTCTTCGTCTGCTCTTTGAGTTTTTCATTACCTGATTTTCAAACTTCTTTCCTTCTTTGTCTCAGAATCCTTTTATTTAACTTTCTTCTTCTTTTATTTTTTACAGCATTCACATAATACTGAGCAAATCAGCTAAAGTTGCTAATTGTTACATTTCAGGTTTCAATGTCACTGACTCCATCAGGTTTGAGATTTCCCTCCAGTGACGGGATCCGCATCAATCAAAGTAGTAGATCTGCATGAAGATGGACCCATTGCCAGTGAAGATGGGAGAGTAGTTGTAGATGAGCGCTCTCTCTTCCTCCTCCTGACTCGGGAAACGATGGGTGCTCTTCCTGGCTGGAATGGAAATGAGAGAGGAAGTGAACAAAAGAAAGAAAAGGACTTCAGCAGCTGCTGGTTTTTCCTTAATGTTCTGGAAAAGTTTGGAGCTTTTCTGCAACGATGACTTAAACAGAATGAAATTCAAATGAAGGAGTTACATGACGACTGTGTTACAGGCGAATACATGTAGAGGGTGAATCTCTTTGAACAATTGGGTGTGGATCTAAATGAGATCCCTGGTGTTACCTTCAGAGACGAAGAAGCTGCCAGAGTAGAAGGAGACTCTTATTGCAGCGGTGGAGTGAATCATCCCCGGTTTGTCGATCCACTCGAAGGGGGTTTTCTCCGGATGCCACTGTAATCCATAAATCGGATACTGGTAGGCTGGAAACCACCAGAGACAATGTCAGCACACCTCACTCATGCACGGAGGAATTACAGTCAGTATTAAACAAAGAGTTATTTCTTATCAGATGATCGTCTCTCGATCTTCTAGGACTCGTTGTGGAGTTGGTTTCATTAAAGCTGTTTTCCAACATGAAACTGATTCATCTGCTCTGACCTTCGTGCTCACGGTCACTTTACATCAAACTACACTCAGATTACCGTGTCTAGGAAAGAAAGGTACCTTCGATGGTGGAGATGAATTCTTGCTTCCCATCGTGGTTCGTCGACAGGACCTTGTAAAACTCCTGTAGTCTGGAATTCCCGTTGAAGCTCTGAAATCCAAAGAGTTAACATCAAAAATCAATCAAAAACCGTGAACGTCAGAACTAGAAGATTATCACTCAGGCTACTTGAATTACAGATGAACATTATAAATATAGTTTATCTGTTCTAGTCCATAGAAGGCGTGGTGGCCAAGTGTTAAGGCATTGGTCTAGTAAGTCAAAGATCATGGGTTCAGTCCCCATCCATGCCACTAAAAGGCACTTGTATATTCTGCATATCTTCTACACTTGCTAGGTAAAGAAAGCATGTGATACTCTCAGTCCTTCTTTATTTTAGAAGAGCTGATACCACAAATTCATGAGCTGGAGAAGGTGAGATTTAAACATGTTAATTTGTTCTAAGTAAAAGGATGAAGAGACAAAAGTGGAAAACCAGTAAATGACCAGTAGGAAATACCTCGGTGGACAGACTCCACTTGTGGAAGTGGGGGCAGATGTTTTCCTCGGTCAGAGACCTCACCACATCTTTGGGGAAACTCTGAAACAGACGGCTGGAATGGGCCACTGCAGGACGGACACAGATTTGTGGTGAGGCAGGAGGATCTGTTAAATCCTGGACTCTAACATCATTGGACATTTTGACTGGAGTCAGTGAGGGACAGCCAAGGTTCCTTCAACTCAATGAGATCACATGTGGAGTTCAATGTCACACCTGTTGCTGCGGAAAACTTAGTAGAACTGAAAATGTAACTTTACATTGATTATAGCTGTAAGAGTGAAGGTGTGTCTCATTTGCATTGGCTCCGCCCACATCATACAACACCAAACACCATGAATGAGGAGGCTGGGGATAGAACACAATAACATTTTGAATCCAGAATTTTATCAGGATAATTTGCTCTTACAGATATTTTTCCAGCAGGATTCCTATAGGATTCCTTCTCCTGGGTTCAGTCTTTCAAACCCGTTTCTTGCTGGACCTGAGTATCAATATAGATTTGTACACACTGTATGTAAATGTACTCAGAAATTCAAAACCCATGGGTATAGTGTCCAAGTGGAAAGTTTTTGCTCCTGTGAACCAAACATTATGTGTTCAATCCCCATCATCCCTTTAAATTAGATCACTTTACAGAACTGTTCATATCATTCAACATTTTAGACGTATGTCGTCCCAGAGGACGTGTGAAGTAGTTTTTCTAAGAGAAGTGAAGAAAAGAAGAACCATAAAAAGAATTCCGCATCTTCCCACAGACTTCAAAACATGTTTCCATCAAATAATCAGAAAGGGAAAAGATTAGGAGACAAGACAAGACAAGATCCCAAGATGGGGAAGTAGTCTGAGGCATCGTTGGCCTGCAGGAGGAGAGAGAGAGGAGAGCGGGAGGTGGAGTGACATTTAAAACTTTTCATGATGATTTGATGCTTGCAGTTTTATCCATTATTTATAAAGTTCTTTTTAACTTCAATCTCAAACTGTTCAACATATTCACCAAGGGATCTTCCCACTGCAGCAACATTCTTACAATGTTCTTAAGACCAGAGTCATTAGTCAAACAAATGTGACAGAATACATAGGAAAAGAATGAGAGCTCTAAGTTTGCAATGCAAGAAATATAGGAAAAGCTCAATGCAGATTTGCATTGCAATAGCAAGGATTGACTGATGACAACTGGGTTGAGGCTCTGATTGGAATCTTCACCGCAAAGGAAGGAAGTCACTTCACCTGGACTCAAATCAGTTAAACAGGTTTGATTGGTTTACCCTCAGAGCCAAGTTGAACATTATACCGGCGGCTCGACTGTAGGGCGACTCCAGCAGATCGGAAGATCCTCCCGGCAGCACAAACCTGCAGGGAGACCGGGTTCCACATTTATCCTGAACAGATCCTTAGCAGATGATGTCACTCAGAGACACTTCACATGTGTCTAAACACAATTCATGTAGATTTCACATGAGACATAACAATGAGGAGCATCTACAAACATACAGAGAGCAGAGCAGTGGTTAACTCACCCGTTTATTGAGTTGAATATCTTGGTATATTCTTCTTCTGAGAGATTTAATCTGATGGAGAAAAAATATGTTTAAACATTTAAACTGGTCGTCCACATCACAACAATTTGTTTTTGTTGTAATTCACATGTTGTGTTAAAGCAAATGATTTGTTTAAAAGAGGAGGAAACAGAAAAAGAATGCAGTTGAAATCTGAATCTCAGGAACAAGCCATAAAACTGAACTCTCCGGCAAAGAGTGAAGTCATGAGTCTGATTCTTCTTGAGTTGTTCTACCTGACCGGTACGACTCTGGCCCCGGCTGCCTCCAGGAATTTCACATAGCAAGCAGGGATGTAGGAATAGCCCCTTGTAGCCTGACTCTCTTTACTGGCTTCATCTGCCAACACCCCTACAGAGAACAGGAGACAGTTAACGCACATACACAACTATCACAGAGAGAGAGAGAGAGAGAGAGAGAGAGAGAGAGAGAGAGAGAGAGAGAGAGAGAGAGAGAGAGAGAGAGAGAGAGAGAGAGAGAGAGAGAGAGAGAGAGAGAGAGAGAGAGAGAGAGAGAGAGAGAGAGAGAGAGAGAGGTTTAATTACAGCTGTTCCAGCTAGAGTCATCTGCAGGGATTGGTTTACCCAAAAATACTTAGGCGGAAATAAAAATCTTCTACTTCCAACTTCTATTACTCTATGCCAATAGCACCTACTGTGATTCTGACTATTGGGGGGCAAAAACTCAGAGTGTTACCTTTTTGAAAAGAGACCAAAACCATGCATATACTCCAAATGGTTCAAGAACAGCTTTCAATTTATTTTGGGTATTCCTTACATACGTGTTTTTAGGGGAATTTTAGGAGAATTTAAACAGGTTAACAGCTTGTGGTATGTGGCCAAGTGATGGCCAAGGGGTAAGGTGTTGGTCTCGTAAACCATGGGATCGATTCCCATTCATGCCTCTAAATTAGTGTTCATGTGGTTTCCTCTCACCCAATACAAACTGGTAATATCATGGGGGTTTTATGGTTCTATCTCAAGTGAACGGTTTAGGAACCAGTATGATCGCAAGCAACACATTCAAACAAAGAACACCTTCAGAGTGAACAAATATCCTTCCAGGGCTCATATGAAGGAACTTCAGCTGATGTCATCTGAGCCACTTCAAATTTACTATCAAGTCAAAGTATTTATTTTCTTTGTTTGTGTTCACAATAACAAATCTCTCTTCTGCACAGGAAACATCTGTACCTCTCCTTTGCCTTTTTCAGAAGAGACCAAAACCATGCATGTACTCCAAATGGTCCAAACAGCTTTCAAGTTACTTTGGGTATGCCTTACATACGTGTGTTTTAAGGGGAATTTCACCAGAATTTAAACAGATTAAAAGCTTCTGGAATGTGGCCAAGTGGTGGCAAAGTGGTAAGGCGTTGGTCTCGTAAACCAAAGATCATTAGTTTGATTCCCCATTCATGCCTTTAAATGAAGTGGTACACCCAATAAATGAAGTTGTACACCCAATACACACCTGGTAATAACATGGGGGTTTTGTGTCAAGTGAACTATTTTGGAACCAGTATGACCGCAAACATCCCCTTCAGTGAATGCTAATATCCTTCCAGGGCAGGTTAACAGCTTGTGGTATGTGGCCGGTTGACAAAGACTTACCTATTATATTGTTTTTTTTTCACATTATGTTGTGTTTACTGTGTTGTTTATTGTTGTGACTGAAATCTTCAAGCAAATTGGCACTAGAATTTCCTTCCGGATGAATTTATTTATATACAGATTCCTTCCATGTGTGTGTGTTAGTGTGTGTGTGTGTGTGTTTGTGTGTGGATAAAAATAAGAGAAATCCCATGACCCAAAATGTTACAATCTGCATTGAGTATAGTGGTAAATTAAATTAGGACATACTAGTAAGATAGTAAGATAATAACTCAAACACTCACCTTCTCTCAAACGTTCTCCATGATAAATGACATAAGAAACAACAGAATCCACCACCGCTCCCTGCCCGGACACCGACACACAGACGCACATGAAGCAGAGTCTTACCGATGATGGGTCGGCTGTTGAGCGGCTGGTCCATCGCTCCTCACCAGAGAGAAACGCTGCAGCACAAGCAAGAAGAGCCACCACAGCTGGAACAGGATCAGGGAGGTGGGAGGTGCTGCCTGTCTGACATGACTCTGGTGACTGGGTGCTCACGAGAGGCGTGACCTTCCACGCTGGACCTTCACTCACCTCATGAGTCCATGATGATTCAGATTTGAAAGCACAACGATGCGTCTTGATGCATTTCAGAATCGTTATTATTGTAATTAGTAATTGATATTACAAGTATACTGTAATTTATCAAGGTTTTCAATTCAATAATCAGACTACAACAGTAAGTCTCTGACACTGGTAAGTGCTTTCCACGCTGATTTCACATTCATTCACTTTAGACTCTCATTACAGCCTTTTCTGTATCAAGGTGGCCCCCCTGCCCCCCCAAGGCCCCCCTTAATAGCAGCACTGCCCTGAGGCAGAGTTAGTGCAGGAAACTCTAGTTTTTCTAGTTCTAAAGAGCAGAAGTCTTTTCTCCTGTTCTTTAGACTGTCAGTCAGGGGAGGACGGACCGAGTAGGAACATGTTTTACTTTTTAAGTAGCTCATGATTTAGAACCACCTGCTGCACCAACTCATTGGTCATCACCGTGAACTAACCCTATCACAATAAAAGTTTATTTTACCAGTTAATGTTGTTGTCCCTTACTTATCAACTAAATTTACCCCAGGGGCATTACGAGAACAGAAATTCATCGCAGCCAATGAACCTGGATGGTTTGACTTTTTTATTGATGTCATGATGATATCGTGACATCAATAAAACGTCATGCTACAAGAGGTCATCCAGTATGCACCTGAGGTAACGTTGTTATATGGATGTGGAGACAATTGTCCCTGACAGGCTCAAAACATGGTACTTAGACCTGTGCACTCAGAGAAACCATGTTTACACCCATTCAAAGGCATGGATGGGAATTGAACCCATGATCTTTGGTTTACAAGACCAACGCCTTACCACTTGGCCACCACACCTGCCTCTCCAAGTTTCTCACTATGTTTAAACAGTATTTAGAGTTATCCTGTGATTTAAATACATTTTGTAAAGGTATTGAAGGGAATTACTTGTCACCAGAATATCCCCATATATGATTTCTGTACAGTAAAATGATATCTGATCAGAAGTAGCACATCCACCAGTATTTTTAAAACTGCATTTTATTCCTGACACCCACAGGGGAACATGGGATAAATGAAGGTGATTGTTTTCTTATGCATCAGACTGTATGCAACGTCTCATTGTTAGCTGATGATTTAGCACCAGCTGCTGCACCAACTCATTGGTCATCACCATGAACTAACCCTATCACAATAAAAGTTTAATTTACCAGGGCGGGTGACTTCAACCACTCCAGCCTGAAGACTGTACTCCCCAAATTCCACCAACATGTCTCCTGTGCAACGAGAGGAGTCAAGACTTTGGACCATGTTTACACCAGCATGGCTGGTGCTTACAAAGCCGTCCCCCTCTTTCACCTAAGACAGTCTGACCACCTCTCCTTGTTTCTACTCCCCAAATACACACCACTCATCAAACGTGTGAAACCCACAGTGAGGACAGTTAAAGTGTGGCCAGAGGGAGCAGACACTGAACTCCAGTTCCGGTTTGAACACACAGACTGGAGGGCGTTTGCCGTTCAGGCCACACTGGACTCCCACACTGACATATGCCTCTTCCGTTCTTGACTTCATCAACACGAACATCAACAGTGTCACCACCCTCAAACGTATCACTACATTCCCTAACCAGAAGCCATGGATGAACAAAGAGGTCCGTCGGGACAGAACAGCTCTGGATAACATTTTGATTATTTAACGGTTCTGATTGGGGGAAGCTGCAACAGCGGCATCACTGTGACATTTAGTTGTGTAGAGTAGCCATTTTGCCAAGTGTGAGTTGATAAAAACGGTCAAGATTTTTTATTATGAGACAACCGTTATCCAGTGGAAATGGCTTCAGTGTTCTTCTGTGGCCCTCGTTGATGACAACTGCTGGAAATTAAACATATTTTGAGATTGTGTCTCCATCTGTGATCATGAGAATAACAAGGTTGACGGTGAAAGAGATTTTTCTGTCCACTGCAAAGACCTCATTTGAATCCTGTGTGACATCAACGGGGGGGGGGGGGGGGCACTGACTTTGACCAACATTCCCCTGTTGTTCGAGTTTGGACGACGTAATGATGTCAGGAGGTAAGACATTTTCAATAATGGGGTTGAGTATTTAACGGAATGCCATGTTGTATGCGTGCGGCTTTCCGGCCTCACACGGGGCACCATTTATGTTGTGCAATAGTAGGAGTAGAATTGACGTTGGCTAATTATTAATAATCATGAAATATGATTATTAAAATAACAATTATTTCTTAAAAATAATCAAAAATGATAAAGCTATTAATTAAGAAATGTAACACATTTAATTAGAAATGATACGGTTATCCATTAATAATAGATAAAATAATTAATGAAAACAATAAAATTATCAATTAAGAATAATACAAATCTGTAATCATTGCTTATTGTCGCGGGGCACCACCCTGGTTACAGGGACCAACAATTCAATCTTTAAATATCAGTCTCAATGATATAAGTTATATTAATAATCTCAATATTTTAGTATTAATGATTATATAATAAACAATGAAGGGTTTTAAATTCGAGCACAGGCAATCATAATCCAGCTGCAATCACATACATATGCACAAATAATCAAAGACTACAGATACTTTAATTACAAAAGCATTTATTAAAAAGGGGAAATAAAGTTATAATGTTATTCAATGATTCATCATTTTAACAAGCTCCAATATTTCAAAGATAAACACAGCAGCAGCACTTATCACAATTCAGAAAATACATGTAAAACCGGCGGTCTACCTATGTATGTCTGTCTCGGTGTGTGTGTGTGTGTCTGTGTCAAAGTGTCTCTCTGTGTGTGTGTGTCTATGTGTATGCATGTGAAATAAAGTTAGTGTTATTTAATGATTCATCATTTTAACAAACTCCCATATTTCAAAGATAACAGCAGCCGCTTATCACAATTTAGAAAAACACATGTATTCATCTATGTGTATCTGTGTGTGTGTATCTTTCTGTGTCTATCAATGTGTCTCTGTGTCTGTGTGGGTGTGTCTGTGTGGGTGTGTGTGTGTGTGTGAGAGAGCGAGAGAGAGAGAGAAAAAGAAGGGGGCGTGGCGATGACGCAGTCACGTGGTGACGTCACATCTAAGATGGCGGCCGATCATGATTCGTGGAATCAAGGCCTAAAAACTCTCAAAATGGCGGATTGACTACAAAACAAGATGGCGGAGCCGTTATGAATTTAGAGCCAGAATGGGAGGAGAGGGAGAGAGGAGGCGTGGCAATAATAGATTCCAAATGGTGGTTTAACTTGCGTTATTCAAAATGGAGTCTATGTTAATGACACCATGTGGCCGGAGCTCACACTGGTGGTCGTCACATGAATTACACCAAGGGATTTTCAGACAAAGAGAATTCTTTGTCTCTGCTTTGGCGTTGGGCCGCATGGCTTCCGGATGTGTCCAGCCTCTCTGAATATAGATTTAACTATGTTACATGAACTGTATTCTAAATACAGATCGGATGTGTGTATAAACAGGTTTAGGAGAAAAGAGAAAGAGAGAGAGAGAGAGATCAGGAAACATCGTCAGAGACAACTACTAGCGAAGCAGGCAGTCCAGTTACGTGAGATTTATCTTTTAACAGATGTAAATCTCCGCACAATATCTCTGACGGTAACACGTTAAAAGGAAGCGACGGCTCGTTACCGCGCGCTTCTCGAAAACACAGTAGACAAAGGAACCGGATGTGACGTCTCGGTCCGCCGTGTAACGGCTAAAAACAGATCAGCGATCTACAAACAAACATACAATCAAACAAATCACACGCTTAGTATTTAAACTAGTCTCTGCCCAGACAATAAAGCCTCTTACTGTGACCTTCACGGTGTTGCGTGCGCGTGTCGCGCGGATATTCCGGAAGTCCAGTGAATAATCGTGGCCGCTCAAGCTTGGCGGCGCTGGCTCCTCTGTTGCAGCGGCGTCGGCTGGGCTGAATAGGAGCGGATTCGTCTTGCTCCTCAACGGGATGACGTCGTTCTTCTGCAGTGATGGACAGCGGTGGCACAGTTGTGTTGGAGATCGTGGAAAAGAAAAGTCTTTGTCTCGGCCGGCGAATGAGCTTCCTGTTGCGCGGCCTTTCAAGTTAAAACAAAAATAGTCTCTATCAAAGTAAGATCAAACTTAAGATAAAAGACAATGAAAGAAATGAAAGAAAATAACTCTGGTTGCCCCCTTTAGCAACTAAATCATCTGGAAAGACCCGGAGGGGTCTGTTGACGTCTTCAGAGCAGGGAAAATGGCTGATAAACTAAAAGTTAAGGTTGCCCCCTTTAGCAACTAAATCAGCTGAAGACCCGAAGGGGTCTGGTGATGTCTTCAGTGCAGGGTAAATGGCCGTGATTATTGGGTTGCCAGGGCTTTTATTAACCTGTGGAGGCCCAGCCTCCTTGAGGTGTGGTCATGGGATGATATTGGCTTTAAGCCAATTGAGTGTCAGAGGTCAGATCAGAGTGGGAACGGCCAGGAGCAGAGCAGGGGTTTCTGGGAAAACCCCAGGGAGGAAGTTACCCCCAGAGGAGATGCTATCTCCATGCTTGATCTTAGCTGGAAACTTTAGAGCTGGTTTCATCTTGGCTCACAGGCCTTACTTTTATGACTCATTGTGTGGATCCCACCACATGGCCAGTTCAGCAGGGACTCTTGCCCAACACCATGTTATCCTGAATATCTATTATTGCCAATGTTATCAATGAACGTGCTGTTTTGTTATGAAATGCGCAGACGGCAAAGTGTTTGCTCATTTGTGTCAAATGTCTTAAGATGCATCCTGTTTTTATGAATAGAGTTCTTCCTCCTTCAGCTTGGTAGAACTGATGAGAAAAGAGGCGTTCCTTCAGGACGCTTTGTTTCTGTGATTTGATTCTGTCGCTGTCTGGTTAAAGATTTGTCTACCTCCACCTCATGGCTTCGCCTTCCTGGCCTTTTCTTCCAAATGTCTCCAATCCTCTTTCAAAAGATGTCCTCTGACGATAACTGCCTTCTGAAGAAGCGTCGAGGTTTTAACAAGACAGCAGATACATGTTTTCTTAGCATCTATAAACCTACCTCCACCTGGCCGCACTCTGGCCTGTATTGTGGTTATTTTTTTTGTTGTGGTTTAAATATTGTACAGATTTTTAAATAAAAACTATTTTATGTAAATATTTTTGTTGTATCATAAATTATTTTGGTTTATTTTCCCTTTTTATTTTTTCATTTGAGGATCCTCAAAGAAATGTTATGTTCTTTACCTAGCAGCACTTTTAAAAAATGTAATTAAAGAATGAATTGAGAGTTCAACGTCTGTCTGGTTTATTACACGCGTGTGCACAGTGTCATATACTGAATGTTTCCATTTAAAGAAAGTAAAACAGAGAAATACTAGCTTATCTTTATACAGTTTAGTCTTATAACAATTAGTGGGATTCTCGTAATTTAGCTAAACAATATATTACATTACGTAATCTATATTACATTTTGCCATCCGGGCCTGGGTCTTTAATCCGGCTAGGTAGATATCCCAGTCATCCCTCTCTCCTGAGATGTTCCCAAGCCAGTTAGGTTATATAATAACTCCAGTGAGTTCTGGGTCTCCTCCCAGTTGGACGTCCCATGTGAACTCCCAATGGAAGATGACCCCAACCACTTTCAATGTGAAGGAACAGTGGTTCTAGTCTGACCTCCAGTTTGGGGTTCATTGTCTTGCCCAAGGACACTTTGATGGGAATCGAACCACCGACCATCTGATAAGTGGACGACCAAAACAACCTCTTCAGCCCATAATGGTATTTAAATCAAATAGCTGAACCAAGAACACATGTTTTAAAATGTTTTTTCATGGGTTAAGTCTGGGTGCTCCTGTTTCATCGGGTTCAGTTAATTGGAGAATCCTAATTGGCCTTACAGGTGTGAATGGTTGTGTGTGTGTGTGTGACTTGCAGGTGGACTGTTCAGGATGTACCTCAGCTGGTATTGTGCTCCACCTTCCCCCTGTGACCCTCAGAGGCTGTAGATAATAGATGGAGACCTTATTATAGACTTGCATTGAGTGGAACAAAGTGTTGGTTCATGGGGCTACAGCTGACATCACATAAATCATCTTATGGGTCAAGGTGAGCACTGGGTTAATCAGCAAGAACCAGTGGAAACATCTTGGTGGCTCCACTCTCCTCTCACACGGATCAACACGGGTTCAGGTGGAGTTTTGAAAGGTTCAAAGTAGTTATCATGATTATTGGGCAACACTTATACTTGGTATGAATACTTTTAGATAAAAAGCAGGTTGAATGCATTAATGTGCACAATTTAGAAAATTCATATATCAACCAATAATAGATCTCAGTCTTCCCTCAGACTGGCTCATGTCAAATATCACCTGAACATTAAATCATCATTTCAAACCCTGACTGAACTAACAGTGCAGGCTTCAGAGGCACCGTGAGAAATCCACAGCCCTTCGCTTGCCTGGGGGCCCAACTGCTTGCCCTCGGGGGGGGCCCTCCCAGGTGTGGAGATATGTGACCGTCTCCTTGGGGCAAAGTATGAAGCTGCAGGAGCTGGAGGTGTTGTGCAACCTGAGCTCCGTCCATGTGTCTCTCCACAGGTTCCACGTTATCTGGTTCCTGTGTCGGTGTTTCTTTCAAGGTAAATTCTGGAAAACTTCTGTTTTACTGAAATAAAATTAAGGAGAAAATAGGAAGAAGAAGAACAAGAAGAATCCAGCGGAGCTACAATGCAAGAACCATGTCCTCCATGTTTCTCCAGGTTCACTCAGTTCAGTGGTCGCACACATCATCTCATTTTCTTTCTATAGACGCTTCCAGATCTGAAATCTGGAGTTCAAGTCTGGACCAAATTCTCCAGACTCTATCCACAAGTCATGTCTGAAAAGAGCTTGTGTTGCAATCATTTTCGTAGAAGTCGTATCTATTTGCTCACACTCATTTATGGTGACACACAAAGGTGATGCAGCCGGTGTCGGCCACTTGAGTCGATCTGAGGCAGAAGTAGAAACCGGACTCACAGATCCTGTTTCCTCTCTCCGGGCTCTACCAGCTCATTGAGTGTGGTATGACTTTTGGGCAAAGCTCCAGTCTCTGCAGAGGTATTTCCTCGTATTTGCCTGGAACTCAACGCAATCCCGTGTTTCTCTGAGCCTCGGGTTCTAGATTCCTGTCGCGCCTGTTTGTAACCCCCCCCGCCCCCTGCTGCTCAGCTACTTCCTCTGAAAACCCAGAACCTCCCGCTTCTCCGTCTATCAACTCCCCTGGATGCGTTAGAGGATTATTTCAGAGACTCAAGTCAAAGAGTTAGATGTTGTATTAAGTAATGTAAAGATGGCGGCAGAGTGTGTTTGTGTGTGTGTATGTGTGTGTATGTGTGCGTGTGTGTGTGCAGGTATGTAGGTCAAGGTGAGCGACAGATTAGGTTTGTTGTTTTATGAACGAGTGCAGGGAGAGGCCTGATAATGAGTCTGCTAACTACACACAAACACACACTGTGAAAGACATCTAGCAGATTGTGTTATTACTTCTCCCATGTGCGACTGACTCACACAGGTTCATATCAGAGTTTATGATGGTTCATCTGCATTCCTCTATAATCCTGATCAGGATACATACTACAGAATTCATTTTACAATCCTGATTAAACAAACAAGTTTTATTTCTACCTCTTAACTCAGTTTTGTCTGAGTTAACAGTTTTCTGCCTAAAAACCGGGAGCTCTTTCACCAGAGAGATGCTCATGAACATCAGGGACTTAACTCCTGATAATTTATTACCGACTTTTATTGCCTCATCTATCGATATTTTGGACATTCTGGTCAAAGGTGCGCTCACCTTTGTTCACACGGTGAAGCGGCAGAGGAGAGGTAAACGGGCCGGGGCTCTTGTGCGTCTCCGCCAGCGGGGACTTCGCACAGCGCTCCCGGGTATTTTCCTCTCCAACGTGCGCTCACTCTCCAACAAACTGGACGAACTCCAGCTACTAGTTAGTAAAAACAGAGACTTCTCCTCATCTTCCGTTCTGAGCTTCACGGAGACGTGGCTGTGTGGATCTGTACCGGACTCTGCGCTGCAGCTGGCTGGGTTCCAACTTTTCCGAGCGGACCGCAACACGGAGCTCTCCGGCAAAACGAAAGGTGGAGGTATCTGCTTTTACACTAACTCTGGCTGGTGCAACGATGTGACAGTGATTCAACAGCATTGTTCTCCTGATCCGGAATATTTTTTCATTCACTGCAAACCCTTCTACTCCCCCCGTGAGTTCGCTTCATTCATTCTGGTCGGTGTTTACATCCCACCGCAAGCTAACGTGCAAGAGGCACAACGCATGCTCGCTGATCAGATACTGTGTGTGGAGCGGACTAACCCGGACTCCTTAGTTATTGTCCTCGGGGACTTTAACAAGGGAAATCTCACCCGTGAACTTCCTAAATATAAACAATTTATTAAATGCCCGACCAGAGAGGAGAAAATTCTTGATCACTGTTACACCACAGTAAGCAATGCTTATCACGCCGTCCCCCGGGCTGCACTGGGACTCTCGGACCATGTCATGGTCCATTTGATTCCTGCATACAGGCAGAAATTAAAACTCTGTAAACCTGTTGTGAGGACTTCAAAGTTGTGGACCAGTGAAGCTGTGGAGGATCTTCAGGCGTGTTTTGACTGTACAGATTGGGATGTGTTCAGGACTGCTACTAATAGTCTGGATGAGTACACAGAGGCTGTGACTTCTTATATCAGCTTCTGTGAGGACAGCTGTGTTCCATCACGCACCAGGGTGATTTACAATAATGACAAACCCTGGTTCACAGCTAAACTCAAAAAGTTAAGGTTGGAGAAGGAAGAGGCATTCATGAGCGGGGACAGAGTCAGGTTTATAGAGTCGAAATACAGGTTTAGCAAAGAGGTGAGAGAAGCTAAACAACTGTACTCTGAGAAACTTCAACAACAGTTCTCAGCCAATGACTCTGCCTCTGTCTGGAGAGGGCTAAGGCAGATTACAAATTGCAAGCCCAGAGCCCCCCACTCCACTAACGACTCACGCCTGGCCAACAACTTGAACGAGTTTTACTGTCGCTTCGAAAGATAGTGGGAAAGTCCTGAAACCATCCCCCATGACACCACACTTCAGCCTATCAGCTGCAGCTCCCCCAATAAAGCAAGGGCCTGCACCTCTCCACAACCTCACACCTCTGCGTCCCTCCCCCCTCCCCCTCCTCTACCACAGTGACGACTCTCTCCATCCTGGAGAGGGACGTCAACAGACTCTTCAGGAGACAGAACCCCCGCAAAGAAGCCGGGCCAGACTCTGTCTCTCCATCAATCCTGAAGCACTGTGCTGATCAGCTGTCTCCGGTGTTTACTGACATTTTTAACACCTCACTGGAGACATGTCACGTACCAGCCTGCTTCAAGACCTCCACCATCATCCCTGTCCGCAAAAAAACCAAGATCGCTGGACTCAACGATTACAGACCAGTTGCCCTGACCTCTGTGGTGATGAAGGCATTTGAGCGCCTCTTGCTGTTCCACCTCAAAGCCATCACTGACCCTCTCCTGGACCCCCTGCAGTTTGCCTACAGAGCCAACAGGTCTGTAGACGATGCAGTCAACATGGCCCTCCACTTCATCCTCCAGCACCTGGACTCCTCAGGAACCTACGCCAGGATCCTGTTTGTGGACTTCAGCTCTGCCTTCAACACTATCATCCCGAATCTGCTACAGGAGAAGCTCTCCCAGCTGAGTGTGCCTGACTCCACCTGCAGGTGGATCACAGACTTCCTGTCTGACAGGAGGCAACGCGTGAGGCTGGGTAAGTATGTCTCTGAATTCAGATCCATTAGCACCGGTTCCCCTCAAGGCTGTGTTCTTTCACCTCTTCTCTTCTCCCTGTATACCAACAGCTGCACCTCCAGTCACCAGTCCGTCAAACTCCTGAAGTTCGCGGATGACACCACCCTCATTGGGCTCATCTCTGGTGGGGATGAGTCCGCCTACAGGTGGGAGATTGACCGTCTGATGACCTGGTGTGACCAGAACAACCTGGAGCTCAACGCTCGGAAAACAGTGGGGATGATTGTGGACTTCAGAAGGAACCCAGCCCCACCCACCCCCATCACCCTGAGAGACGCCCTAGTCGTCACTGCGGAGTCCTTCCGCTTCCTGGGCACCATCATCTCCCAAGACCTCAAGCGGGAGCTGAACATCAGCTCCATCACCAAAAGAGTACAACAGAGGATGTACTTCCTGCGGCAGCTGAAGAAATTCAACCTGCCAAAGACTATGATGGTGCACTTCTACACCTGCATCATCGAGTCCATCCTCACCTCCTCCATCTCCATCTGGTTCGCTGCTGCCACCGCTAACGACAAAAGGAGGCTGCAGCGGATCATCCGTTCTGCTGAGAAGGTGATCGGCTGCAATCTGCCATCTCTACAGGACCTGTTTGCCTCTAGGTCCCTGAGGCGTGCAGGTAAGATTGTGGCTGATCCCTCCCACCCGGGTCACAAACTATTTGAGGTTCTTCCCTCAGGCAGGAGGCTGCGGTCCATCAGGACCAGAACCTCCCGCCACAAGAGCAGCTTTTTCCCGTCTGCAGTTGGCCTTATCAACAAGGCCCGGGACCCCCACCTGACTCGGTCTTCTATTCCGCCCCCTCACACCAAGGATGTGTTAATTCATATTATATTATACTGCATTCATTGCATATTACAATCGGACACTGTTTACTGTTTTGCATTTTGCATTTCACTTTTTATATCTTTTATCTTCTACATATTTTTATCCAGAAATGTTTATGTAAAAATAAATGTTACTTTGTATAAATATCGGAAAAAAGTGAGTAAATAAGAAGCAAACAGTGAGTAAATATATACTGGTTTTCTATTTTTTATTGCCTTTCCTATGTATGTTGTATTTATTGCGTTTTTATGTTATTGTGTTTTTATGTCCTATGTTTATTGTATGCACCTATTACCAGAGCAAATACCTTGTAGGTGTAAACCTACTTGGCAATAAAATACTTCTGATTCTGATTCTGATTCTGATTCTACTGCTGAAGGCACGAGACATTGCTTTCAGATCAGGTGATGATCAGGCCTACAGTTCATCCAGGGCTGACCTGAAGAGGGGCATCAAGAAGGCCCAGCCCTGCCACACGCTAAGGATTGAGGAGCACTTCAAAAACAACTCCGACCCCAGACGTATGTGGCAAGGCATCCAGGCTTTAACTGACTATAAACCCACCAACACCACCCCCCAAAACAGTGATGCCTCCTTCCCTGACGAGCTCAACAGCTTTTATGCTCGCTTTGACAGGGAAAACCAGGAGGCGGCTATCAAGGCTGTGCTCACTTCAGACCACCAGCCCCTCACACTCTCCTCCATCGATGTGTGCAAATAGACAAACGCGCTGCAAATAAAGGAGAAACGACAACGGAAGTGTTTCCAGAGGACAGCTAAAAGTGATGGACACTGCTGCCACAGCAGACACAAAAACGTCCAATACACCATACAAATTCGGTTCCACACAGGGGTCGGCCACCCGCAGCTCTGGAGCCGAATGCGGCTCTCAGCCCTTCTGCAGTGTGTGTGTGTGTGTCTCAGTGTCTGTGTGTGTGTAGCGGGCGGACCGGACCCCGCCCACTCGCTCAGAAGAGGGGGCAAAATTTCTCTTCTGATAGTAAAGGTTTCAAACCCCTGCACACTAGTGACAATGCATTGCCTGACAAACAGGGGCTTGCTTGTTAGCGTTGTTTATTCAGTTTAATAGGAGAAGACGGCATGTCTCTAGATCGGACCATCTTCCGTGATCAGACCTCAAGGCCAATGTATGCTTCTCCGTTTTGACGGACACGGACAGATAGGACCGCCTTCTTTGCCGTGGAACGCCCTCTCCGGGGCTCCTCGGAGAGCTTTTCGTGCAGCTCGGATTTTTACACGTCGGCATGGAGGAGAACCCATGGATAGCTCTTGGCTGTGATTGGTCCGCTAACGACATCATTTTCGGACCTCAAACTTCCTGTTTCATTCCCTAAATCACAATAAACCTAAATCACAACTACAACTCTATGATTTATGTGACAAGTGTGTTAAACCAGCGGCGTTGTCCGGCTGACGGTGGCTGGTTAGAGCACTTACGGCATGTGTGTACGGTCACATACGGATATAACAAACTTTGATAACGGGGCTAGCGGGCTAGCCACCATGCTAACTGCGGTGGGAACAGCGCAAAAACCCGCTGACTTTAATCCCACGGCTGTCATGACACTGTTTCTCAAACACCGTCAGGTTAGAAGCTAGTATCGGGTGTCCCTGCTGACTGTGTGTGGAAGCTGGGGGAAGCTAGCTGCCTCCGTGTAGCTTCAAGCTGTTGCAGCTGTTGAATTAGCAACGCAGTTTGGAAACAAGACCGAGGTACTGCTGCGCTAAGACACGATAACATAAGCATTATGACTCGCTGGGTGTCACTTTATTTCAGCAAAAACTGTCGCGTCATCAACATCCCTTTTCTGTTGTCATCGTTCACTGTGTGTGAGGAGCCGGGAGGACGTTAATAAACCAGCGTGGACTTCTTTTCTTACTTTGCTTGTGTTTTCTTAAGTTGCTGTTCGTTGAGCTCTCAGGGCCACCGTACCATTCTCTTGGCATTGGAAAAAATAATATTGTGTTCCTGCTTTATCAAAACATTGTCAACAATGTCACTCTGTCCATAACAAGACAGGTGTGAGACCAACAATGTGATGCACACACATTTCTAGGTAATTTCAAGATTAAACACTAGGAAGGAAAAGGTTATTTCTAAATCATTTGTGTGAAGGCCATTTATCTGGCCCAAACTGTTCATGCCCCCACCTCCGAACTTTATTGCATAGAGTTCAATCAGACACAGACTAGATAACATTTTAATTCCTAACAGTATTTGATGAATGTGTTTGTGTATGTGAAACAATATTATTGACCTCATGGGCAATACGGTTTGAC
This sequence comes from Pleuronectes platessa, assembly GCF_947347685.1. NCBI lineage: Eukaryota > Metazoa > Chordata > Actinopteri > Pleuronectiformes > Pleuronectidae > Pleuronectes > Pleuronectes platessa. The sequence goes on from NC_070627.1 coordinate 2,451,449, forward strand.
TTTTTATTGATGATGTCGTCAAAATAATTCATAAAAGGACAAGTTTAGGATTTGTAATTTTAGATTGTTGTTTTTTGTGTCAGTAACTTGTTTGTTGTGGACTTGCAGTTTCCTTTTTGTTTGAGTTTTGTGTATTTGGGTTTTTGGGGTTTGTCTTCGTCTGCTCTTTGAGTTTTTCATTACCTGATTTTCAAACTTCTTTCCTTCTTTGTCTCAGAATCCTTTTATTTCACTTTCTTCTTCTTTTATTTTTCACAGCATTCACATAATACTGAGCAAATCAGCTAAAGTTGCTAATTGTTGCTGTTACATTGGAGGTTTCAATGTCACTGACTCCATCAGGTTTGAGATTTCCCTCCAGTGACGGGTTCAGCATCAATCAAAGTAATAGATCTGCATGAAGATGGACCCATTGCCAGTGAAGATGGGAGAGTAGTTGTAGATGAGCGCTCTCTCTTCCTCCTCCTGACTCGGGAAACGATGGGTGCTCTTCCTGGCTGGAATGGAAGTGAGAGAGGAAGTGAACAAAAGAAAGAAAAGGACTTCAGCAGCTGCTGGTTTTTCCTTAATGTTCTGGAAAAGTTTGGAGCTTTTCTGCAACGATTACTTAAACAAAACGAAATTCAAATGAAGGAGTTACATGACAACTGTGTTACAGCCGAATACATGTAGAGAGTGAATCTCTCTGAACAATTTGGTGTGGATCTAAATGAGATCCCTGGTGTTACCTTCAGAGACGAAGAAGCTGCCAGAGTAGAAGGAGACTCTTATTGCAGCGGTGGAGTGAATCATCCCCGGTTTGTCGATCCACTCGAAGGGGGTTTTCTCCGGATGCCACTGTAATCCATAAATTGGATACTGGTAGGCTGGAAACCACCAGAGACAATGTCAGCACACCTCACTCATGCACGGAGGAATTACAGTCAGTATTAAACAAAGAGTTATTTCTTATCAGATGATCGTCTCTCGAGCTTCTAGGACTCGTTGTGGAGTTGGTTTCATTAAAGCTGTTTTCCAACATGAAACTGATTCATCTGCTCTGACCTTCGTGCTCACGGTCACTTTACATCAAACTACACTCAGATTACCGTGTCTAGGAAAGAAAGGTACCTTCGATAGTGGAGATGAATTCTAGCTTCCCATCGTGGTTCGTCGACAGGACCTTGTAAAACTCCTGTAGCCTGGAATTCCCGTTGAAGCTCTGAAATCCAAAGAGTTAACATCAAAAATCAATCAAATACCTTGGACGTCAGAACTACTACATTATCTTAGGAGGATGATGGCTGATCAATATCTCGAATATCTCAACCCAGTTCTGAAAACACCATCATTAATCAATGTCTGGATTAAAATGCTCTGGTCTCATAGATGAAAGAATCCAAGGGGATTTTGTAAATCTAATGTGTTTAACTCACAAGGTCAGATACGGGGTGGTGACCAAGTGGTAAGGCATTGATCTGGTAAACCAAAGATCATGGGTTTGATTCCCATTCATGCCTTTAAATTAGTGTTCACAGGTTTGTCCTTCACCTAATACACATTGCATATGAAGCAACGTCATCTGCGCCGCGGCAGATTTACTATGAAGTCAAAGTATTTATTTTCTTCATGTTGATTTGTTTGTGTTCACGATATTACACAATAACAAATCTTTCTTCTGCACAGGAAACATCTGTACCTCTCCTTTGCTCACTCGTGCCGACACATACAAACACACTTCTGAACTCAGACTGTGTTTGATTCACTGAATAAAATAATTGATTTGCTGCTGAATTTAGCACAACAGAGGCGTGGTGGCCAAGTGGTAAGGCGTTGGTCTCGTAAACCAAAGATCATGGGTTCAATCCCCATCCACGCCTTTGAACGGTGCTTCTATAAGCTGTATATCTTCTATGGAGGACCATACATGACTTAAGTAGAAATAAATAAAAGAGGAAATAAATAAATATGTTAATAACAATAGAAATGTCTAAATAAATGTCTTAAATATATTTGCAGATATATTTATTTATACTTAAGTCATGTATGGTCCTCCATAGTCTTCTACACTACTTTCAAGATAAAGAAAAAATGTGTTGTATACAGTCTTTTTTTGTTTACAGGAAATGATACCACAACTTAATGAATAATGAATAAGGTGAGATTTACACTGTCAGGTTGTTCTAAGTAGAAGGATGAAGAGACAAACGTGGAAAACCAGTAAATGACCAGTAGGAAATACCTCGGCGGACAGACTCCACTTGTGGAAGTGGGGGCAGATGTTTTCCTCGGTCAGAGACCTCAGCACATCTTTGGGGAAACTCTGAAACAGACGGCTGGAACGGGCCACTGTAGGACGGACACAGATTTGTGGTGAGGCAGGAGGATCTGTTAAATCCTGGACTCTAACATCATTGGACATTTTGACTGGAGTCAGTGAGGGACAGCCAAGGTTCCTTCAACTCAATGAGATCACATGTGGAGTTCAATGTCACAGCTGTTGCTGCGGAAAACTTAGTAGAACTGAAAATGTAACTTTACATTGATTATAGCTGTAAGAGTGAAGGTGTGTCTCATTTGCATTGGCTCCGCCCACATCATACAACACCAAACTTCATGAATGAGGAGGCTGGGGATAGAACACAATAACATTTTGAATCCAGAATTTTATCAGGATAAATTGCTCTTACAGATAATTTTCCAGCAGGATTCCTATAAAAGGAATCCCTCACTAACTGTCTCAAGTAAAACCTCAAGATCTCCAAGGAAACTAAGTGATGGAAAGTCTTGTAGTAGAAGAACCTTAAACTCTATCAATAGAAAGTATATGACTGAACAATATTTAAAGTATATGTTGTGTGAGAAGTTGAGACTTATAAGTATGTTTTAACTACTATTGAGCTTCTCCTGGGTTCAGTCTTTCAAACCCGTTTCTTGCTGGACCTGAGTATCAATATAGATTTGTACACACTGTATGTAAATGTACTCAGAAATTCAAAACCCATGGGTATAGTGTCCAGGTGGAAAGTGTTTGCTCCTGTGAACCAAACATTATGTGTTCAATCCCCATCATCCCTTTAAATTAGATCACTTTACAGAACTGTTCATATCATTCAACATTTTAGACGTATGTCGTCCCAGAGGACGTGTGAAGTAGTTTTTCTAAGAGAAGTGAAGAAAAGAAGAACCATGAAAAGAATTCCGCATCTTCCCACAGACTTCAAAACATGTTTCCATCATATAATCAGAAAGGGAAAAGATTAGGTCATTTTAAAACATGTTTAACCAACAGGGGAACTGTCCAAGGTGTTGGTGTTCTATTCTAAAGGTCATGGGTTCAATTCTCATCCATGGCTTTAACTTGTGTTCAGCTCAAATTAGAACTGTTGATATCATCCCTCATGATATAACTTACAAGTGAAAAGTCTTATAAATCAAGGCATTGACTTCACGAAGGACGTGAGACGTCCCTCGTGTAGGAAAACAGAAGAACCCTTCATGATGTGAGGTCGCTCAAAGAGAGAGAGCAGAGGACAGGGAACATTACTTGGTGTGAGGTCGAGCGGCAGAGCCACAGCCCTGGTGTCAGTGAGCGAGAGCAGTTGTTCCTTCGCTGTTAAGACAGTCAGCATCTCGAAGCCAAGACAAGATCCCAAGATGGGGAAGTAGTCTGAGGCATCGTTGGCCTGCAGGAGGAGAGCGGGAGGTGAAGATGAGGGAGGTGGTGCGACATTTAAAAACTTTCATGATGATTTGATGCTTGCAGTTTTATCCATTATTTATAAAGTTCTTTTTAACTTTAATCTCAAACTGTTCAACATATTCACCAAGGGATCTTCCCACTGCAGCAACATTCTTACAATGTTCTTAAGACCAGAGTCATTAGTCAAACAAATGTGACAGAATACATAGGAAAAGAATGAGAGCTCTAAGTTTGCAATGCAAGAAATATAGGAAAAGCTCAATGCAGATTTGCATTGCAATAGCAAGGATTGACTGATGACAACTGGGTTGAGGCTCTGATTGGAATCTTCACCGCAAAGGAAGGAAGTCACTTCACCTGGACTCAAATCAGTTAAACAGGTTTGATTGGTTTACCCTCAGAGCCAAGTTGAACATTATACCGGCGGCTCGACTGTAGGGCGACTCCAGCAGATTGGAATTTCCTCCCGGCAGCACAAACCTGCAGGGAGACCGGGTTCCACATTTATCCTGAACAGATCCTTAGCAGATGATGTCACTCAGAGACACTTCACATTTGTCTAAACACAATTCATGTAGATTTCACATGAGTAATAACAATGAGGAGCATCTACAAACATACAGAGAGCAGAGCAGTTGTTAACTCACCCGTTTATTGAGTTGAATATCTTGGTATATTCTTCTTCTGAGAGATTTAATCTGATGAAGAAAAAATATGTTTAAACATTTAAACTGGTCGTCCACATCACAACAATTTGTTTTTGTTGTAATTCACATGTTGTGTTAAAGCAAATGATTTGTTTAAAAGAGGAGGAAACAGAAAAAGAATGCACTTGAAATCTGAATCTCTGGAACAAGCCATAAAACTGAACTCTCCGGCAAAGAGTGAAGTCATGAGTCTGATTCTTCTTGAGTTGTCCTACCTGACAGGTACGACTCTGGCCCCGGCTGCCTCCAGGTATTTCACATAGCAAGCAGGGATGTAGGAATACCCCCTTGTAGCCTGACTGTCTTTACTGGCTTCATCTGCCAACACCCCTACAGAGAACAGGAGACAGTTAACGCACATACACAACTATCAGAGAGAGAGAGAGAGAGAGAGAGAGAGAGAGAGAGAGAGAGAGAGAGAGAGAGAGAGAGAGAGAGAGAGAGAGAGAGAGAGAGAGAGAGAGAGAGAGAGAGAGAGAGAGAGAGAGAGAGAGAGAGAGAGAGAGAGAGAGAGGTTTAATTACAGCTGTTCCAGCTGGAGTCATCTGCAGGCATCTGTTTACCAACAAATATTTAGCTGGAAATAAAAACCTTCTACTTCCTACTTCTATTACTCTATGCCAATAGCACCTACTGTGATTCTGACTGTTGGGGTCAAAAACTCAGAGTGTTACCTTTTTCAAAAGAGACCAAAAACCATGCATATTCTCCAAAAGGTTCAATAACTGCTTTCAATTTACTTTGGGTATGCCTTACATGCGTGTTTTTAGAGGGATTTCACCAGAATTTAAACAGGTTAACAGCTTGTGGTATGTGGCCAAGTGGTGGCCAAGCGGTAAGGTGTTGGTCTCGTAAACCATGGGTTCAATTCCCATTCATGCCTCTAAATTAGTGTTCATGTGGTTTCCTCTCACCCAATACACACCTGGTAGTATCATGGGGGTTTTATGGTGTTATCTCAAGTGAACAATTTAGGAACCAGTATGATCGCAAACAACACCTTCAAACAAAGAACACCTTCAGGGTGAATAAATATCCTTCCAGGGCTCATATGAAGGAACTTCAGCTGACGACATCTGAGCCACTTCAGAATTACTATCAAGTCCAAGTATTTCTTTTCTTTGTTTGTGTTCACAATAACAAATCTTTCTTCTGCACAGGAAACATCTGTACCTCTCCTTTGCCTTTTTCAGAAGAGACCAAAACCATGCATGTACTCCAAATGGTTCAAGAACAGCTTTCAATTTACTTTGGGTATGCCTTACATACGTTTTTTTAGGGGAATGGTAAGGCGTTGGTCTTGTAAACCAAAGATCATGGGTTTGATTCCCATTCATGCCTTTAAATTAGTGTTCATGTGGTTTCCCTTCACCCAATACACACCTGGTAATAACATGGGGGTTTTATGGTGTTATCTCAAGTGAACAATTTAGGAACCAGTATGATCGCAAACAACACCTTCAAACAAAGAACACCTTCAGGGTGAACAAATATCCTTCCAGGGCTCATATGAAGGAACTTCAGCTGACGACATCTGAGCCACTTCAGAATTACTATCAAGTCCAAGTATTTCTTTTCTTTGTTTGTGTTCACAATAACAAATCTTTCTTCTGCACAGGAAACATCTGTACCTCTCCTTTGCCTTTTTCAGAAGAGACCAAAACCATGCATGTACTCCAAATGGTTCAAGAACAGCTTTCAATTTACTTTGGGTATGCCTTACATACGTGTTTTTAGGGGAATGGTAAGGCGTTGGTCTCGTAAACCAAAGATCATGGGTTTGATTCCCATTCATGCCTTTAAATAAGTGTTCACGTGGTTTCCCTTCACCCAATACACACCTGGTAATAACATGGGGGTTTTATGGTGTTATCTCAAGTGAACAATTTAGGAACCAGTATGATCACAAACAACACCTTCAAACAAAGAACACCTTCAGGGTGAACAAATATCCTTCCAGGGCTCATATGAAGGAACTTCAGCTGACGACATCTGAGCCACTTCAGAATTACTATCAAGTCAAAGTATTTCTTTTCTTTGTTTGTGTTCACAATAACAAATCTTTCTTCTGCACAGGAAACATCTGTACCTCTCCTTTGCCTTTTTCAGAAGAGACCAAAACCATGCATGTACTCCAAATGGTTCAAGAACAGCTTTCCATTTACTTTGGGTATGCCTTACATACGTGTTTTTAGGGGAATGGTAAGGCGTTGGTCTCGTAAACCAAAGATCATGGGTTTGATTCCCATTCATGCCTTTAAATTAGTGTTCACGTGGTTTCCCTTCACCCAATACACACCTGGTAATAACATGGGGGTTTTGTGGTGTTATCTCAAGTGAACGATTTTGGAACCAGTATGATTGCAAGCAATACCTTCAGTGTGAGCAAATATCCTTCCAGGGCAGGTTAACAGCTTATGGTATGTGGCCGGTTGACAAAGACTTACCTATTATATATATATTTTTTTCACATTATGTTGTGTTTACTGTGTTGTTTATTGTTGTGACTGAAATTTTCACGGAAACTGGCACTAGAATTTCCTATGGGATGAATTTATTTATATACAGATTCCTTTCATGTGTGTGTGTGTTAGTGTGTGTGTGTGTGTTTGTGTGTGGATAAAAATAAGAGAAATCCCATCACCCAAAATGATACAATCTGCATTGAGTATAGTGGTAAATTAAATTAGGACATACTAGTAAGATAGTAAGATAATAACTCAAACACTCACCTTCTCTCGAACCTTCTCCATGATAAATGACATAAGAACCACCACCGCTCCCTGCCCGGACACCGACACACAGACGCACATGAAGCCGAGTCTTACCGATGATGGGTCGGCTGTTGAGCGGCTGGTCCATCGCCATCACCAGAGAGAACTGCTGCAGCACAAGCAAGAAGAGCCACCACAGCTGGAACAGGATCTGGGAGGTGGGAGGTGCTGCCTGTCTGACATGACTCTGGTGACTGGGTGCTCACGAGAGGCGTGACCTTCCACGCTGGACCTTCACTCACCTTATGAGTCCATGATGATTCAGATTTGAAAGCACAACGATGCGTCTTGATGCATTTCAGAATCATTATTATTGTAATTAGTATTACAAGTATACTGTAATTTATCAAGGTTTTCAATTCAATAATCAGACTACATCCGTAAGTCTCTGACAGTGGTCACTGCTTTCACATTTATTCACTTTAGACTCCGGTTACAGCCTTTTCTGTATCAAGGTGGCTTCCCTGCCCCCTCGGGCCCCATGAGTAGCACCACTGCCCTGAGGCAGACTTAGTGCCGGACAGTCTAGTTAAGCCAACAAGCTTTTCTTCCGTTCTTTAGACTGTCAGTTAGGGGAGGAGGGACTGAGTAGGAACAGGTTTTACTATTTAAGTAGCTTATGGTTTTGAACCACCTGCTGCACCAACTCATTGGTCATCACAATACAATTTTATTTCACCAGTTAATGTCATTGACAGTTATTCAAAGGCATGGATGGGAATCGAACCCATGATCTTTGGTTTACGAGACCAACGCCTTACCACTTGGCCACCACGCCTGTATCTGTGGAAGTCTCTAATCATGTTTAGGTAATATTTACAGTTATCCTGTGTGTTGAACACATTTTGTAAAGTTATTGAAGGGAATTAATTGTCACCACAATATCCCCATATATGATTTTGTAAAATAATATCTGATCAGAAGTAACACATCCACCAGTCTCTAAAACAGAATATTATTTGTGATTGTTTTCTTGAGCATCAGACTGTAAGCAACGTCTCATTGTTAATTTGAGTCACATTAAGTCAACCAAAATCATTATATTTAGTAATTTGAGAAAGTCTTCTGTAGTTAAGGAGGTCCTGACATCAGCGGTTTTATCTGCAGCCAATCAAATTAAAACTGGCGAGAGAAGCAATGTCTCTTTAACAACGATGAGGACACAACAAGCAAGGACTGAAGGTGGCTGCAGGGAAACCACTGATGTCAGGGGTCTAAATACAAAAGACTTTCCTCAAATGATTAAATATGATGATTTTCGGCTGACTTACTCTGACTCAAATTAACAATGAGACGGTCAGATTGTTTAACGGCTCATCTATGTAATTATTGATTTCTCCTTTTGGTTGAAGGACATCGTTACAAAATGAAACTTCAAAAACCATATCCCATGTTCTCTGCGCTGTCAGGAATAAAATGCTGCATGTTTCATTAATACTGGTGATCAGATTATTTTACACTTTTAAACGGATAGGGGATATTGTGGTGAGAATGAATTTCCTTCCATACCTTAACAAAATGTATTTAACACACATAACTGTAAATACGCTTTAATGATAATTAGAGGTTTTATGGTGACACTTAAGTAAGTGTCAATGTGGGTTCCTGGAAAGCACTCAGATCTGTACACCACATTCCAAACTTGTCTGGGTTATTATCTGTAAAGGCTGAATTATACAAACACACAAAGAAGAGACGTCTTCTCCTTCGTCGACTGTTTATTTAGATCGCCACTCCGGCTCCTCATAGCCTATTTCTGGCGGACAAATCAGTCAGTGACAGGTTATACAAGTGGTCATACTTTCGGATCTCTTCTGCCAAGTGCTCATCTATTTGGTCCATATTCGTTCTTCTAGATTTCCGCGTATTGTGGGGAATGAAACCGGAAACTAGACTCCAGACGGGATGTAGTAAGCAGACCAATCACAAGCCTGTGATTGGTCTACAAGACTTTGTCGTGTAGTTAGAAAAATTGCCGGACGCATGCAAGCCGCCAGAGGGCACGAGAGGGGCGTGTTGCGTGTCTTGCGTGGATGCGTGCAACCCGACTATAATTCGGCCTTAACACTGTGAACCCTGGACGACCTCAAGTTTCTTGGTGATTGGTATGTGATCACGATATCATCACCGATCACCACATAACGATTTATACTTTAATTAAATTGCTCAAATCTTTCTTTTGCACAAGACTCATTCAGTCTCTCCTGACTCCCTCTCATGAATAGTTTTACTTTTTTAATCACAGTATCCGGAGTCTTATGGATGTATGTTATGTTAATAATGTTATTTTTCGAACATTACACTTTTATTTCACTTTTCTGCTACTATTATTTACCACTGCATTCACATATTACAGAACTGTCGCTGTTCCATTGGAGGTCTTTACGGTCGGTGACTCCATCAGGTTGAAGATGTTCCCCCAGTGACGGGCTCCTCACCTCCATCAATCAAAGTAGTAGCTCTGAACAAAGACGGAGTCCATGCCTTTGAAGACAGGACAGAAGTTGTAGATGAGCGCTCTCTCCTCCTCCTCCCGACTCGGGAAACTGTGGTTGTTCTTCATGGCTGGAAGGGAAGTGAGAGAGGAGGTGAACAAAAGACAGAAAAGGCAGAACGTAGTCAGGAGTATGTGTTTGTGTTTTCTTTCATGTCTTTTTACAAAGACTACTTGAACAAAACCTCAAATGAGGGAGACACACGACCCTTAGAGTTGCTCAGTCTATTCTATTGGTCAAACTCAACGAACATCTGCAGGGTTGTTTGGATTCAGTCTTAATTTAACTTCACAAGAAAATGGTTCTGGGAATTATTATCAGTTTCACATGGGCGGAGCTATATTCTTATCAGATGAGTTAAAGAAGAAATTATTGGAGTGATACTGGTTTGCAAACCAGTCCTAATAAATAATACCACAACGCCATACAAAGCAGACGTCAAGGTGGAATCACCCTCAGTTATGATATGGTGGCATGGTGGGAAAACGGTTAGGTCGCAGGTGAAATCAAATCATCTGTTGTCTAGGTTTGTGTACGTTTACGTGGTGTTATTAAAATGTTAAAAACAATGGATTATATAACAGTTTTCAACCAATGCCATAGAAATATGGATATGTTGTGAAAAAAGCTGACAGAGATCCCTGGTGTTACCTTCAGAGACGAAGAAGCTGGCAGAGTAGAAGGCGACTCTTGTTGCAGCGGTGGAGTGAATCATCCCCGGTTTGTCCACCCACTCAAAGGGGTTTTTCTCCGGATGCCACAGAACTCCATAAATTGGATACCGGTAGGCTGGAAACCACCAGAGACAATGTCAGCTGACCTCACTCATGCACGGAGACATTACAGTCAGTATTCAACCAAGAGTTATTTTCTATCAGATGATCGTCTCTCGATCTTCTAGGACTCGTTGTGGAGTTTGTGTCATTCAAGCGGTTTTCCAACATGAAACTGATTTATCTGCTCGGACCTTCGTGCTCACGGTCATTTTACATCAAACTACACTCAAGGTACCTTCCATGGTTGAGATGAATTCTTGTTTCCCATCGTGGTTCGTCGACAGGACCTTGTAAAACTTCTTCAGCGTGGGATTCGCGCTGAAGTTCTGAAATCCACACATTTAACATCAATAGAGTTTTAGTCGCGCTTTGCTCCTTTTGTGTGAATGAATACATGCACTTTAAACATATTGAATCCCTTTTGTTTTAAGCAGGAACATACAATCACGTGAGGCTGGTAGTGTGGTGCAATGATTAGAGCTCACAGGTCATAGACGATGTGTTTGAGCCTGATAACTGTGGTAAAAGTGGTAACCAAAATACTGACGATTCATCATCGAGAGACTAATTTGATTCCATAACAAGTCACAATCAGTGGTGTGGTGGCCAAGTGGAAAGGCGTTGGTCTCGTAAACCAAAGATCATGGGTTCAATCCCCATCCATGCCATTGAAAAGTGTTGGGTGTGTAATCTGCCTTGGGGAAGAACATCCACACAAATTCAATGTTCTCATCTTGTGAAAAGCTTTGGTTACATTTACCTTCATTTAGGTTACAAGAGAAATACTTTGCCTCGATACCACAACTACAGGAGCTAGAAAAGGAAAACCAGTAAATGACCAGTAGGAAATACCTTGGTGGACAGACTCCACTTGTGGAAGTTGGCCGTGATGTTTTCCTCGGTCATAGACCTCAGCACATCTTTGGGGAAACTCCGAAAGAGACGGCTGGAACGGGCTCCTGTGGAACGGACACAGATTTGTGGTGAGGCAGGATCTGTTAAATCCTGGACTCTAACATCATTGGACATTTTGACTGGAGTCAGTGAGGGACAGCCAAGGTTCCTTCAACTCAATGAGATCACATGTAGAGTTCAATGTCACAACTGTAGCTGCGGAAAACTTAATAGAACTGAAAATTTAACTTTTATATTGATTATAGCTGTAAGAGTGAAGGTGTGTCTCATTTGCATTGGCCCCGCCCACATCATACAACTCCAAACACCATGAATGAGGGGGCTGGGAATAGAACACAATAACATTTTGAATCTAGGAATCCGAATAACACACCCTCTATGTTGGAGGCAGAGCTCGAGGTTGATGGTGTTTCGTCGTCAATTTCCCTGGTGGAGGTCACTGAGGTAGTCAAACATCTCCGCAGTGACAAAGCCCCAGGGATTGATGAGATCCAGCCAGAAATGCTAAAGGCTCTGGGTGTTCCCCTGTTCAAAAAGGGGGACCAGAGAGTGTGTGCCAATTACCGGGGTATCACACTTCTCAGCCTCCCTGGTAAAGTCTACTCCAAGGTGCTGGAAAGGAGGGTTCGGCCGATCGTCGAACCTCAGATTGAAGAGGAACAATGCGGTTTTCGCCCCGGACGTGGAACTACGGACCAGCTCTTCACTCTCGCAAGGATCCTGGAGGGGGCCTGGGAGTATGCCCATCCGGTCTACATGTGTTTTGTGGATCTGGAGAAGGCGTATGACCGGGTCCCCCGGGAGAAACTGTGGGAGGTGCTGCGGGAGTATGGGGTAAGGGGGTCTATCCTCAGGGCCATCCAATCCCTGTACTCCCAAAGCGAGAGCTGTGTTCGCGTCCTCGGCAGCCAGTCAGTTTCGTTCTCAGTGGGAGCTGGTCTCCGCCAGGGCTGCGCCTTGTCACCAATCCTGTTTGTGATATACATGGACAGGATATCGAGGCGTAGTCGTGGTGGGGAGGGGTTGCAGTTCGGTAGTCTGAGGATCTCGTCACTGCTTTTTGCGGATGATGTGGTCCTCATTGGATCATCGGCCTGTGACCTTCAGCACTCACTGGATCGGCTGGCGGCCGAGTGTGAAGCGGCTGGGATAAGGATCAGCACCGCTAAATCTGAGGCCATGACTCTTAGCAGGAAACCGATGGATTGCTTACTCCGGGTAGGAAATGAGTCCTTAGCCCAAGTGAAGGAGTTCAAGTACCTCGGGGTCTTGTTCGCGAGTGAGGGTACTATGGAGCGTGAGATTGGCCGGAGAATCGGAGCAGCGGGGGCGGTATTGCGTTCGCTTTACCGCACCGTTGTAACGAAAAGAGAGCTGAGCCGCAAGGCAAAGATCTCGATCTACCGGTCGATCTTCGTTCCTATCCTCACCTATGGTCATGAGGGCTGGGTGATGACCGAAAGGACGAGATCGCGGGTACAAGCGGCCGAGATGAGTTTTCTCAGAAGGGTGGCTGGCATCTCCCTTAGGGATAGGGTGAGAAGCTCAGCCATCCGTGAGGGACTCGGATTAGAGCCGCTGCTCCTTTACTTAGAAAGGAGTCAGCTGAGGTGGTTCGGGCATCTGGTAAGGATGCCCACTGGGCGCCTTCCTTGGGAGGTGTTTCAGGCACGTCCAGTGGGGAGGAGACCTCGGGGAAGACCCAGGACTAGGTGGAGAGATTATATCTCAACACTTGCCTGGGAACGCCTCAGGATCCCCCCGTCAGAGTTGGTCAATGTGGCCCGGGAAAGGGAAGTCTGGGGCCCCCTGCTTGAGCTGCTCCCCCCGCGACCCGACCCCGGATAAGCGGACGAAAATGAGAGATGATGATGAATGATGAGATCCAGGACTTCATCAGGATAATTTGCTCTTACAGATAATTTTCCAGCAGGATTCCTATAAAAGGAATCCCTCACTAACTGTGTCAAGTAAAACCTTCAAGATCTCCTCCAAGGACACTAAGTGGTGGAAAGTCTTTAAAAAGAATTCTTACTGAATCTGCGTATCAATGTAGATTAGTAGACACAGAGACTCGTCAACCAAACATCAGGGTTCAATCTCTATTCATGCCTTCATTGTGAATATGGTAATTATGCCTGATGGTTAATATAGATTTGTAACAGTATGACACTTATGGGTTCAATCCCCATTCATCCCTTTAAATTAGTGGAATTGACAGGATAACTGTTCACATGCCAGAGGACGTGTGAAGTCGTTTTTGTGAGAGAAGTGAAGAAAAGAAAAGCGTCCTGATGTGAGTAAGTTTAAAAAAGGAAGATTCAGATCAGTCTCATTCATTTTGGCTCCGCCCACATCATACATCACTAGACACCATGAGTGAAGAGGCTGTGGATTGAACACATATACTATTTGAGTCCTGCAGGTATGTAGGATAATTTTGCTCTTTATGATAATTTTCCAGCAGGATTCCTATAAAAGGAATCCCACATCAAATGTCCAAAACAAAAAACATCATTGTGCTACGGTTGTTTTGCAATAATATTCAAGATGCCATGAAAAAGACATCTTAACTGATTGAAATGGGTTCAAGTGTTAGTCTCACAAAACCAAGGATGTCTATAAAAACGTGTTTCCATCGAATAAGGACGTGTGAAGCTCCTCATGTGGGAACAGTAGAGATGTGATGATGTGAGGTCGCTCAAAGAGAGCAGAGGACAGTGAACTTTACTTCGTGTGAAGTTGAGCGGCAGAGCCACAGCGTGGGTGTCAGTGAGCGTGAGCAGGTGCTTCTTCGCTGTTAAGACAGTCAGCTGCTCGAAGCCCAGACAAGTTCCCCAGACGGGGAAGTAGTCCGAGGCATCGTTGGCCTGCAGGAGGAGAGAGGGAGGAGAGAGGGAGGGGAAAATTTGAAAACCTTTAAATTACCCAGGATATGTTTCCATTGTCTGGCTTCTTTGTCTTCAACTGTTCTCGTCATGTGACAGAGGCATTAATGAGGAGGATTATCAGATTACATGTCAGGTATAAACAAGCCAGATTGAACCCAAAGAAAGAAACTGACAATCTGCACAGTGCACGATATAAACACTTACAAACACCGATCAGAGACATGTCACGTACCAGCCTGCTTCAAGACCTCCACCATCATCCCTGTCCGCAAAAAAACCAAGATCGCTGGACTCAACGATTACAGACTAGTTGCCCTGACCTCTGTGGTGATGAAGGCATTTGAGCGCCTCTTGCTGTTCCACCTCAAAGCCATCACTGACCCTCTCCTGGACCCCCTGCAGTTTGCCTACAGAGCCAACAGGTCTGTAGACGATGCAGTCAACCTGGCCCTCCACTTCAACCTCCAGCACCTGGACTCCTCAGGAACCTACGCCAGGATCCTGTTTGTGGACTTCAGCTCTGCCTTCAACACAATCATCCCGAATCTGCTACAGGAGAAGCTCTCCCAGCTGAGTGTGCCTGACTCCACCTGCAGGTGGATCACAGACTTCCTGTCTGACAGGAGGCAACGCGTGAGGCTGGGTAAGTATGTCTCTGAATTCAGATCCATTAGCACCGGTTCCCCTCAAGGCTGTGTTCTTTCACCTCTTCTCTTCTCCCTGTATACCAACAGCTGCACCTCCAGTCACCAGTCCGTCAAACTCCTGAAGTTCGCGGATGACACCACCCTCATTGGGCTCATCTCTGGTGGGGATGAGTCTGCCTACAGGTGGGAGATTGACCGTCTGGTGACCTGGTGTGAGCAGAACAACCTGGAGCTCAACGCTCGGAAAACAGTGGGGATGATTGTGAACTTCAGAAGGAACCCAGCCCCACCCACCCCCATCACCCTGAGAGACGCCCTAGTCGTCACTGCGGAGTCCTTCCGCTTCCTGGGCACCATCATCTCCCAAGACCTCAAATGGGAGCTGAACATCAGCTCCATCACCAAAAGAGGACAACAGAGGATGTACTTCCTGCGGCAGCTGAAGAAATTCAACCTGCCAAAGACTATGATGGTGCACTTCTACACCTGCATCATCGAGTCCATCCTCACCACCTCCATCTCCATCTGGTTCGCTGCTGCCACCGCTAACGACAAAAGGAGGCTGCAGCGGATCATCCGTTCTGCTGAGAAGGTGATCGGCTGCAATCTGCCATCTCTACAGGACCTGTTTGCCTCTAGGTCCCTGAGGCGTGCAGGTAAGATTGTGGCTGATCCCTCCCACCCGGGTCACAAACTATTTGAGGTTCTTCCCTCAGGCAGGAGGCTGCGGTCCATCAGGACCAGAACCTCCCGCCACAAGAGCAGCTTTTTCCCGTCTGCAGTTGGCCTTATCAACAAGGCCCGGGCCCCCATCTGACTCGGTCTTCTATTCCGCCCCCTCACACCAAGGATGTGTTAAATTAACACATTATATCATATCATATTATATTATACTGCATTCATTGCATATTACAATCGGACACTGTTTACTGTTTTGCATTTTGCATTTCACTTTTTACTTCACTTTTTATATCTTTTATCTTCTACATATTTTTATCCAGAAATGTTTATGTAAAAATAAATGTTACTTTGTATAAATATCGGAAAAAAGTGAGTAAATAAGAAGCAAACAGTGAGTAAATATATACTGGTTTTCTATTTTTTATTGCCTTTCCTATGTATGTTGTATTTATTGCGTTTTTATGTTATTGTGTTTTTATGTCCTATGTTTATTGTATGCACCTATTACCAGAGCAAATACCTTGTAGGTGTAAACCTACTTGGCAATAAAATACTTCTGATTCTGATTCTGATTCTACTGCTGAAGGCACGAGACATCGCTTTCAGATCAGGTGATGATCAGGCCTACAGTTCATCCAGGGCTGACCTGAAGAGGGGCATCAAGAAGGCCCAGCCCTGCCACACGCTAAGGATTGAGGAGCACTTCAAAAACAACTCCGACCCCAGACGTATGTGGCAAGGCATCCAGGCTTTAACTGACTATAAACCCACCAACACCACCCCCCAAAACAGTGATGCCTCCTTCCCTGACGAGCTCAACAGCTTTTATGCTCGCTTTGACAGGGAAAACCAGGAGGCGGCTATCAAGGCTGTGCTCACTTCAGACCACCAGCCCCTCACACTCTCCTCCATCGATGTGTGCAAATAGACAAACGCGCTGCAAATAAAGGAGAAACGACAACGGAAGTGTTTCCAGAGGACAGCTAAAAGTGATGGACACTGCTGCCACAGCAGACACAAAAACGTCCAATACACCATACAAATTCGGTTCCACACAGGGGTCGGCCACCCGCAGCTCTGGAGCCGAATGCGGCTCTCAGCCCTTCTGCAGTGTGTGTGTGTGTGTCTCAGTGTCTGTGTGTGTGTAGCGGGTGGACCGGACCCCGCCCACTCGCTCAGAAGAGGGGGCAAAATTTCTCTTCTGATAGTAAAGGTTTCAAACCCCTGCACACTAGTGACAATGCATTGCCTGACAAACAGGGGCTTGCTTGTTAGCGCTGTTTATTCAGTTTAATAGGAGAAGACGGCATGTCTCTAGATCGGACCATCTTCCGTGATCAGAGCTCAAGGCCAATGTATGCTTCTCCGTTTTGACGGACACGGACAGATAGGACCGCCTTCTTTGCCGTGGAACGCCCTCTCCGGGGCTCCTCGGAGAGCTTTTCGTGCAGCTCGGATTTTTACACGTCGGCATGGAGGAGAACCCATGGATAGCTCTTGGCTGTGATTGGTCCGCTAACGACATCATTTTCGGACCTCAAACTTCCTGTTTCATTCCCTAAATCACAATAAACCTAAATCACAACTACAACTCTATGATTAATGTGACAAGTGTGTTAAACCAGCGGCGTTGTCCGGCTGACGGTGGCTGGTTAGAGCACTTACGGCATGTGTGTACGGTCACATACGGATATAACAAACTTTGATAACGGGGATAGCGGGCTAGCCACCATGCTAACTGCGGTGGGAACAGCGCAAAAACCCGCTGACTTTAATCCCACGGCTCTCATGACACTGTTTCTCAAACACCGTCAGGTTAGAAGCAAACACTTGGTAGTAGTTAGTATCGGGTGTCCCTGCTGACTGTGTGTGGAAGCTGGGGGGAAGCTAGCTGCCTCCGTGTAGCTTCAAGCTGTTGCAGCTGTTGAATTAGCAACGCAGTTTGGAAACAAGACCGAGGTACTGCTGCGCTAAGACACGATAACATAAGCATTATGACTCGCTGGGTGTCACTTTATTTCAGCAAAAACTGTCGCGTCATCAACATCCCTTTTCTGTTGTCATCGTTCACTGTGTGTGAGGAGCCGGGAGGACGTTAATAAACCAGCGTGGATTTCTTTTCTTACTTTGCTTGTGTTTTCTTAAGTTGCTGTTCGTTGAGCTCTCAGGGCCACCGTACCATTCTCTTGGCATTGGAAAAAATAATATTGTGTTCCTGCTTTATCAAAACATTGTCAACAATGTCACTCTGTCCATAACAAGACAGGTGTGAGACCAACAATGTGATGCACACACATTTCTAGGTAATTTCAAGATTAAACACTAGGAAGGAAAAGGTTATTTCTAAATCATTTGTGTGAAGGCCATTTATCTGGCCCAAACTGTTCATGCCCCCACCTCCGAACTTTATTGCATAGAGTTCAATCAGACACAGACTAGATAACATTTTAATTCCTAACAGTATTTGATGAATGTGTTTGTGTATGTGAAACAATATTATTGACCTCATGGGCAATACGGTTTGACTTTTTATTGATGATGTCGTCAAAATAATTCATAAAAGGACAAGTTTAGGATTTGTAATTTTAGATTGTTGTTTTTTGTGTCAGTAACTTGTTTGTTGTGGACTTGCAGTTTCCTTTTTGTTTGAGTTTTGTGTATTTGGGTTTTTGGGGTTTGTCTTCGTCTGCTCTTTGAGTTTTTCATTACCTGATTTTCAAACTTCTTTCCTTCTTTGTCTCAGAATCCTTTTATTTCACTTTCTTCTTCTTTTATTTTTCACAGCATTCACATAATACTGAGCAAATCAGCTAAAGTTGCTAATTGTTGCTGTTACATTGGAGGTTTCAATGTCACTGACTCCATCAGGTTTGAGATTTCCCTCCAGTGACGGGTTCAGCATCAATCAAAGTAATAGATCTGCATGAAGATGGACCCATTGCCAGTGAAGATGGGAGAGTAGTTGTAGATGAGCGCTCTCTCTTCCTCCTCCTGACTCGGGAAACGATGGGTGCTCTTCCTGGCTGGAATGGAAGTGAGAGAGGAAGTGAACAAAAGAAAGAAAAGGACTTCAGCAGCTGCTGGTTTTTCCTTAATGTTCTGGAAAAGTTTGGAGCTTTTCTGCAACGATTACTTAAACAAAACGAAATTCAAATGAAGGAGTTACATGACAACTGTGTTACAGCCGAATACATGTAGAGAGTGAATCTCTCTGAACAGGTGGATCTAAATGAGATCCCTGGTGTTACTGTTACCTTCAGAGACGAAGAAGCTGCCAGAGTAGAAGGAGACTCTTATTGCAGCGGTGGAGTGAATCATCCCCGGTTTGTCGATCCACTCGAAGGGGGTTTTCTCCGGATGCCACTGTAATCCATAAATTGGATACTGGTAGGCTGGAAACCAGCAGAGACAATGTCAGCACACCTCACTCATGCACGGAGGAATTACAGTCAGTATTAAACAAAGAGTTATTTCTTATCAGATGATCGTCTCTCGATCTTCTAGGACTCGTTGTGGAGTTGGTTTCATTAAAGCTGTTTTCCAACATGAAACTGATTCATCTGCTCTGACCTTCGTGCTCACGGTCACTTTACATCAAACTACACTCAGATTACCGTGTCTAGGAAAGAAAGGTACCTTCGATAGTGGAGATGAATTCTAGCTTCCCATCGTGGTTCGTCGACAGGACCTTGTAAAACTCCTGTAGCCTGGAATTCCCGTTGAAGCTCTGAAATCCAAAGAGTTAACATCAAAAATCAATCAAATACCTTGGACGTCAGAACTACTACATTATCTTAGGAGGATGATGGCTGATCAATATCTCGAATATCTCAACCCAGTTCTGAAAACACCATCATTAATCAATGTCTGGATTAAAATGCTCTGGTCTCATAGATGAAAGAATCCAAGGGGATTTTGTAAATCCAATGTGTTTAACTCACAAGGTCAGATACGGGGTGGTGACCAAGTGGTAAGGCATTGATCTGGTAAACCAAAGATCATGGGTTTGATTCCCATTCATGCCTTTAAATTAGTGTTCACAGGTTTGTCCTTCACCTAATACATATTGCATATGAAGCAACGTCATCTGCGCCGCGGCAGATTTACTATGAAGTCAAAGTATTTATTTTCTTCATGTTGATTTGTTTGTGTTCACGATATTACACAATAACAAATCTTTCTTCTGCACAGGAAACATCTGTACCTCTCCTTTGCTCACTCGTGCCGACACATACAAACACACTTCTGAACTCAGACTGTGTTTGATTCACTGAATAAAATAATTGATTTGCTGCTGAATTTAGCACAACAGAGGCGTGGTGGCCAAGTGGTAAGGCGTTGGTCTCGTAAACCAAAGATCATGGGTTCAATCCCCATCCACGCCTTTGAACGGTGCTTCTATAAGCTGTATATCTTCTATGGAGGACCATACATGACTTAAGTAGAAATAAATAAAAAAGGAAATAAATAAATATGTTAATAACAATAGAAATGTCTTAAATATATTTGCACATTTATTTATTTATACTTAAGTCATGTATGGTCCTCCATAGTCTTCTACACTACTTTCAAGATAAAGAAAAAATGTGTTGTATTCAGTCTTTTTTTGTTTACAGGAAATGATACCACAACTTAATGAATAATGAATAAGGTGAGATTTACACTGTCAGGTTATTCTAAGTAGAAGGATGAAGAGACAAATGTGGAAAACCAGTAAATGACCAGTAGGAAATACCTCGGCGGACAGACTCCACTTGTGGAAGTGGGGGCAGATGTTTTCCTCGGTCAGAGACCTCACCACATCTTTGGGGAAACTCTGAAACAGACGGCTGGAACGGGCCACTGCAGGACGGACACAGATTTGTGGTGAGGCAGGAGGATCTGTTAAATCCTGGACTCTAACATCATTGGACATTTTGACTGGAGTCAGTGAGGGACAGCCAAGGTTCCTTCAACTCAATGAGATCACATGTGGAGTTCAATGTCACAGCTGTTGCTGCGGAAAACTTAGTAGAACTGAAAATGTGACTTTACATTGATTATAGCTGTAAGAGTGAAGGTGTGTCTCATTTGCATTGGCTCCGCCCACATCATACAACACCAAACACCATGAATGAGGAGGCTGGGGATAGAACACAATAACATTTTGAATCCAGAATTTTATCAGGATAATTTGCTCTTACAGATATTTTTCCAGCAGGATTCCTATAGGATTCCTTCTCCTGGGTTCAGTCTTTCAAACCCGTTTCTTGCTGGACCTGAGTATCAATATAGATTTGTACACACTGTATGTAAATGTACTCAGAAATTCAAAACCCATGGGTATAGTGTCCAAGTGGAAAGTTTTTGCTCCTGTG
This sequence comes from Pleuronectes platessa, assembly GCF_947347685.1. Lineage (NCBI taxonomy): Eukaryota > Metazoa > Chordata > Actinopteri > Pleuronectiformes > Pleuronectidae > Pleuronectes > Pleuronectes platessa. Next base: position 2,472,374 of record NC_070627.1, read on the forward strand.
AACCAAACATTATGTGTTCAATCCCCATCATCCCTTTAAATTAGATCACTTTACAGAACTGTTCATATCATTCAACATTTTAGACGTATGTCGTCCCAGAGGACGTGTGAAGTAGTTTTTCTAAGAGAAGTGAAGAAAAGAAGAACCATAAAAAGAATTCCGCATCTTCCCACAGACTTCAAAACATGTTTCCATCAAATAATCAGAAAGGGAAAAGATTAGGTCATTTTAAAACATGTTTAACCAACAGGGGAACTGTCCAAGGTGTTGGTGTTCTATTCTAAAGGTCATGGGTTCAATTCTCATCCATGGCTTTAACTTGTGTTCAGCTCAAATTAGAACTGTCCATATCATCCCTCATGATATAACTTACAAGTGAAAAGTCTTATAAATCAAGGCATTGACTTCACGAAGGACGTGAGACGTCCCTCGTGTAGGAAAAACAGAAGAACCCTTCATGATGTGAGGTCGCTCAAAGAGAGAGAGCAGAGGACAGGGAACATTACTTGGTGTGAGGTCGAGCGGCAGAGCCACAGCCATGGTGTCAGTGAGCGAGAGCAGGTGTTCCTTCGCTGTTAAGACAGTCAGCATCTCGAAGCCAAGACAAGATCCCAAGATGGGGAAGTAGTCTGAGGCATCGTTGGCCTGCAGGAGGAGAGAGAGAGGAGAGCGGGAGGTGAAGATGAGGGAGGTGGAGTGACATTTAAAACTTTTCATGATGATTTGATGCTTGCAGTTTTATCCATTATTTATAAAGTTCTTTTTAACTTCAATCTCAAACTGTTCAACATATTCACCAAGGGATCTTCCCACTGCAGCAACATTCTTACAATGTTCTTAAGACCAGAGTCATTAGTCAAACAAATGTGACAGAATACATAGGAAAAGAATGAGAGCTCTAAGTTTGCAATGCAAGAAATATAGGAAAAGCTCAATGCAGATTTGCATTGCAATAGCAAGGATTGACTGATGACAACTGGGTTGAGGCTCTGATTGGAATCTTCACCGCAAAGGAAGGAAGTCACTTCACCTGGACTCAAATCAGTTAAACAGGTTTGATTGGTTTACCCTCAGAGCCAAGTTGAACATTATACCGGCGGCTCGACTGTAGGGCGACTCCAGCAGATCGGAAGATCCTCCCGGCAGCACAAACCTGCAGGGAGACCGGGTTCCACATTTATCCTGAACAGATCCTTAGCAGATGATGTCACTCAGAGACACTTCACATGTGTCTAAACACAATTCATGTAGATTTCACATGAGTAATAACAATGAGGAGCATCTACAAACATACAGAGAGCAGAGCAGTGGTTAACTCACCCGTTTATTGAGTTGAATATCTTAGTATATTCTTCTTCTGAGAGATTTAATCTGATGAAGAAAAAATATGTTTAAACATTTAAACTGGTCGTCCACATCACAACAATTTGTTTTTGTTGTAATTCACATGTTGTGTTAAAGCAAATGATTTGTTTAAAAGAGGAGGAAACAGAAAAAGAATGCAGTTGAAATCTGAATCTCAGGAACAAGCCATAAAACTGAACTCTCCGGCAAAGAGTGAAGTCATGAGTCTGATTCTTCTTGAGTTGTTCTACCTGACCGGTACGACTCTGGCCCCGGCTGCCTCCAGGAATTTCACATAGCAAGCAGGGATGTAGGAATAGCCCCTTGTAGCCTGACTCTCTTTACTGGCTTCATCTGCCAACACCCCTACAGAGAACAGGAGACAGTTAACGCACATACACAACTATCAGAGAGAGAGAGAGAGAGAGAGAGAGAGAGAGACACACACACTTTTTCTAGGATTTTGGAAAAAAGGGCAGGTTTGATATTGGTCTATAATTAGCTATGGATCAAGAGTGAGGTTTAATTACAGCTGTTCCAGCTAGAGTCATCTGCAGGCATCTGTTTACCAACAAATATTTAGCTGGAAATAAAAACCTTCTACTTCCAACTTCTATTACTCTATGCCAATAGCACCTACTGTGATTCTGACTGTTGGGGTCAAAAACTCAGAGTGTTACCTTTTTCAAAAGAGACCAAAAACCATGCATATTCTCCAAAAGGTTCAATAACTGCTTTCAATTTACTTTGGGTATGCCTTACATGCGTGTTTTTAGAGGAATTTCACCAGAATTTAAACAGGTTAACAGCTTGTGGTATGTGGCCAAGTGGTGGCCAAGCGGTAAGGTGTTGGTCTCGTAAACCATGGGTTCAATTCTCATTCATGCCTCTAAATTAGTGTTCATGTGGTTTCCTCTCACCCAATACACACCTGGTAGTATCATGGGGGTTTTATGGTGTTATCTCAAGTGAACAATTTAGGAACCAGTATGATCGCAAACAACACCTTCAAACAAAGAACACCTTCAGGGTGAATAAATATCCTTCCAGGGCTCATATGAAGGAACTTCAGCTGACGTCATCTGAGCCACTTCAGAATTACTATCAAGTCCAAGTATTTCTTTTCTTTGTTTGTGTTCACAATAACAAATCTTTCTTCTGCACAGGAAACATCTGTACCTCTCCTTTGCCTTTTTCAGAAGAGACCAAGACCATGCATGTACTCCAAATGGTTCAAGAACAGCTTTCAATTTACTTTGGGTATGCCTTAAATACCTGTTTTTAGGGGAATGGTAAGGCGTTGGTCTCGTAAACCAAAGATCATGGGTTTGATTCCCATTCATGCCTTTAAATTAGTGTTCACGTGGTTTCCCTTCACCCAATACACACCTGGTAATAACATGGGGGTTTTATGGTGTTTTCTCAAGTGAACAATTTAGGAACCAGTATGATCGCAAACAACACCTTCAAACAAAGAACACCTTCAGGGTGAACAAATATCCTTCCAGGGCTCATATGAAGGAACTTCAGCTGACGACATCTGAGCCACTTCAGAATTACTATCAAGTCAAAGTATTTCTTTTCTTTGTTTGTGTTCACAATAACAAATCTTTCTTCTGCACAGCAAACATCTGTACCTCTCCTTTGCCTTTTTCAGAAGAGACCAAAACCATGCATGTACTCCAAATGGTTCAAGAACAGCTTTCCATTTACTTTGGGTATGCCTTAAATACCTGTTTTTAGGGGAATGGTAAGGCGTTGGTCTCGTAAACCAAAGATCATGGGTTTGATTCCCATTCATGCCTTTAAATTAGTGTTCACGTGGTTTCCCTTCACCCAATACACACCTGGTAATAACATGGGGGTTTTATGGTGTTTTCTCAAGTGAACAATTTAGGAACCAGTATGATCGCAAACAACACCTTCAAACAAAGAACACCTTCAGGGTGAACAAATATCCTTCCAGGGCTCATATGAAGGAACTTCAGCTGACGACATCTGAGCCACTTCAGAATTACTATCAAGTCAAAGTATTTCTTTTCTTTGTTTGTGTTCACAATAACAAATCTTTCTTCTGCACAGCAAACATCTGTACCTCTCCTTTGCCTTTTTCAGAAGAGACCAAAACCATGCATGTACTCCAAATGGTTCAAGAACAGCTTTCCATTTACTTTGGGTATGCCTTACATACGTGTTTTTAGGGGAATGGTAAGGCGTTGGTCTCGTAAACCAAAGATCATGGGTTTGATTCCCATTCATGCCTTTAAATTAGTGTTCACGCGGTTTCCCTTCACCCAATACACACCTGGTAATAACATGGGGGTTTTGTGGTGTTATCTCAAGTGAACGATTTTGGAACCACTATGATTGCAAGCAATACCTTCAGTGTGAGCAAATATCTATGTGGCCGGTTGACAAAGACTTACCTATTATATATTTTTTTTTTCACATTATGTTGTGTTTACTGTGTTGTTTATTGTTGTGACTGAAATTTTCACGGAAACTGGCACTAGAATTTCCTACGGGATGAATTTATTTATATACAGATTCCTTTCATGTGTGTGTGTTAGTGTGTGTGTGTGTGTGTGTGTGTGAGGATAAACATAAGAGAAATCCCATGACCCAAAATGATACAATGTGCATTGAGTATAGTGGTAAATTAAATTAGGACATACTAGTAAGATAGTAAGATAATAACTCAAACACTCACCTTCTCTCGAACCTTCTCCATGATAAATGACATAAGAACCAACAGAATCCACCACCGCTCCCTGCCCGGACACCGACACACAGACGCACATGAAGCCGAGTCTTACCGATGATGGGTCGGCTGTTGAGCGGCTGGTCCATCGCTCCTCACCAGAGAGCAAGAAAACAAGCAAGAAGAGCCACCACAGCTGGAACAGGATCTGGGAGGTGCTGCCTGTCTGACATGACTGTGGTGACTGGGTGCTCACGAGAGGCGTGACCTTCCACGCTGGACCTTCACTCATGAGTCCATGATGATTCGTCTTGATGCATTTCAGAATCGTTATTATTGTAATTGATATTACAAGTATACTGTAATTTATCAAGGTTTTCAATTCAATAATCAGACTACATCCATAAGTCTGGTCACTGCTTTCACATTTATTCACTTTAAACTCCGGTTACAGCCTTTTCTGTATCAAGGTGGCTTCCCTGCCCCCTCGGGCCCCATGAGTAGCACCACTGCCCTGAGGCAGACTTAGTGCCGGACAGTCTAGTTAAGCCAACAAGCTTTTCTTCCGTTCTTTAGAACGTCAGTTAGGGGAGGAGGGACTGAGTAGGAACAGGTTTTACTATTTAAGTAGCTCATGGTTTTGCACCACCTGCTGCACCAACTCATTGGTCATCACCATGAACTAACCTTCATACAATTTTATTTCACCAGTTAATGTTACTGCTCATTGACAGTTATTCAAAGGCATGGATGGGAATCGAACCCATGATCTTTGGTTTACGAGACCAACACCTTACCACTTGGCCACCACGCCTGCATCTGTGGAAGTCTCTAATCATGTTTAGCTAATATTTACAGTTATCCTTTGTGTTGAACACATTTTGTAAAGTTATTGAAGGGAATTAATTGTCACCACAATATCCCCATATATGATTTTGTAAAATAATATCTGATCAGAAGTAACACATCCACCAGTCTCTAAAACAGAATATTATTTGTGATTGTTTTCTTGAGCATCAGACTGTAAGCAACGTCTCATTGTTAATTTGAGTCACATTAAGTCAACCAAAATCATTATATTTAGTAATTTGAGAAAGTCTTCTGTAGTTAAGGAGGTCCTGACATCAGCGGTTTTATCTGCAGCCAATCAAATTAAAACTGGCGAGAGAAGCAATGTCTCTTTACCAACGATGAGGACACAACAAGCAAGGACTGAAGGTGGCTGCAGGGAAACCACTGATGTCAGGGGTCTAAATACAAAAGACTTTCCTCAAATGATTAAATATGATGATTTCGGCTGACTTACTCTGACTCAAATTAACAATGAGACGGTCAGATTGTTTAACGGCTCATCTATGTAATTATTGATTTCTCCTTTTGGTTGAAGGACATCGTTACAAAATGAAACTTCAAAAACCATATCCCATGTTCTCTGCGCTGTCAGGAATAAAATGCTGCATGTTTCATTAATACTGGTGATCAGATTATTTTACACTTTTAAACGGATAGGGGATATTGTGGTGAGAATGAATTTCCTTCCATACCTTAACAAAATGTATTTAACACACATAACTGTAAATACGGTTTAATGATAATTAGAGGTTTTATGGAGACAGGCGTGGAGACAGGCGTTGGTCTTGTAAACCAAAGATCATGGGTTCAATTCCCATCCATACCTTTAAGTAAGTGTCAATGTGGGTTCCTGGAAAGCACTCAGATCTGTACACCACATTCCAAACTTGTCTGGGTTATTATCTGTAAAGGCTGAATTATACAAACACACAAAGAAGAGACGTCTTCTCCTTCGTCGACTGTTTATTTAGATCGCCACTCCGGCTCCTCATAGCCTATTTCTCGCGGACAAATCAGTCAGTGACAGGTTATACAAGTGGTCATACTTTCGGATCTCTTCTGCCAAGTGCTCATCTATTTGGTCCATATTCGTTCTTCTAAATCTTCCGTGATTTCCACGTATTGTGGGGCATGAAACCGGAAACTAGACTCCAGACGGGATGTAGTAAGCAGACTAGTCTACAGACAGTCTACAAGACTTTGTCGTGTAGTTAGAAAAATTGCCGGACGCATGCAAGCCGCCAGAGGGCACGAGAGGGGCGTGTTGCGTGTCTTGCGTGGATGCGTGCAACCCGACTATAATTCGGCCTTAACACTGTGAACCCTGGACGACCTCAAGTTTCTTGGTGATTGGTATGTGATCACGATATCATCACCGATCACCACATAACGATTTATACTTTAATTAAATTGCTCAAATCTTTCTTTTGCACAAGACTCATTCAGTCTCTCCTGACTCCCTCTCCTGAATAGTTTTACTTTTTTAATCACAGTATCCGGAGTCTTATGGATGTATGTTATGTTAATAATGTTATTTTTCGAACATTACACTTTTATTTCACTTTTCTGCTACTATTATTTACCACTGCATTCACATATTACAGAACTGTCGCTGTTCCATTGGAGGTCTTTACGGTCGGTGACTCCATCAGGTTGAAGATGTTCCCCCAGTGACGGGCTCCTCACCTCCATCAATCAAAGTAGTAGCTCTGAACGAAGACGGAGTCCATGCCTTTGAAGACAGGACAGAAGTTGTAGATGAGCGCTCTCTCCTCCTCCTCCCGACTCGGGAAACTGTGGTTGTTCTTCATGGCTGGAAGGGAAGTGAGAGAGGAGGTGAACAAAAGACAGAAAAGGCAGAACGTAGTCAGGAGTATGTGTTTGTGTTTTCTTTCATGTCTTTTTACAAAGACTACTTGAACAAAACCTCAAATGAGGGAGACACACGACCCTTAGTGTTGCTCAGTCTATTCTACGAGTGAAACTCCACGAACATCTGCAGGGTTGTTTGGATTCAGTCTTAATTTAACTTCACAAGAAAATGGTTCTGGGAATTATTATCAGTTTCACATGGGCGGAGCTATATTCTTATCAGATGAGTTAAAGAAGAAATTATTGGAGTGATACTGGTTTGCAAACCAGTCCTAATAAATAATACCACAACGCCATACAAAGCAGACGTCAAGGTGGAATCACCCTCAGTTATGATATGGTGGCATGGTCGGAAAACGGTTAGGTCGCAGGTGAAATCAAATCATCTGTTGTCTAGGTTTGTGTAAGTTTACGTAGTGTTATTAAAATGTTAAAAACAATGGATTATATAACAGTTTTCAACCAATGCCATAGAAATATGGATATGTTGTGAAAAAAGCTGACAGAGATCCCTGGTGTTACCTTCAGAGACGAAGAAGCTGTTAGAGTAGAAGGCGACTCTTGTTGCAGCGGTGGAGTGAATCATCCCCGGTTTGTCCACCCACTCAAAGGGGTTTTTCTCCGGATGCCACAGAACTCCATAAATTGGATACCGGTAGGCTGGAAACCACCAGAGACAATGTCAGCTGACCTCACTCATGCACGGAGACATTACAGTCAGTATTCAACCAAGAGTTATTTTCTATCAGATGATCGTCTCTCGATCTTCTAGGAATCGTTGTGGAGTTTGTGTCATTCAAGCGGTTTTCCAACATGAAACTGATTCATCTGCTCGGACCTTCGTGCTCACGGTCATTTTACATCAAACTACACTCAAGGTACCTTCCATGGTTGAGATGAATTCTTGTTTCCCATCGTGGTTCGTCGACAGGACCTTGTAAAACTTCTTCAGCGTGGGATTCGCGCTGAAGTTCTGAAATCCACACATTTAACATCAATAGAGTTTTAGTCGCGCTTTGCTCCTTTTGTGTGAATGAATACATGCACTTTAAACATATTGAATCCCTTTTGTTTTAAGCAGGAACATACAATCACGTGAGGCTGGCAGTGTGGTGCAATGATTAGAGCTCACAGGTCATAGACGATGTGTTTGAGCCTGATAACTGTGGTAAAAGTGGTAACCAAAATACTGACGATTCATCATCGAGAGACTAATTTGATTCCATAACAAGTCACAATCAGTGGTGTGGTGGCCAAGTGGAAAGGCGTTGGTCTCGTAAACCAAAGATCATGGGTTCAATCCCCATCCATGCCTTTGAAAAGTGTTGGGTGTGTAATCTGCCTTGGGGAAGAACATCCACACAAATTCAATGTTCTCATCTTGTGAAGAGCTTTGGTTACATTTACCTTCATTTAGGTTACAAGAGAAATACTTTGCCTCGATACCACAACTACAGGAGCTAGAAAAGGAAAACCAGTAAATGACCAGTAGGAAATACCTTGGTGGACAGACTCCACTTGTGGAAGTTGGCCGTGATGTTTTCCTCGGTCAGAGACCTCAGCACATCTTTGGGGAAACTCCGAAACAGACGGCTGGAACGGGCTCCTGTGGGACGGACACAGATTTGTGGTGAGGCAGGAGGATCTGTTAAATCCTGGACTCTAACATCATTGGACATTTTGACTGGAGTCAGTGAGGGACGGCCAAGGTTCCTTCAACTCAATGAGATCACATGTAGAGTTCAATGTCACAACTGTAGCTGCGGAAAACTGAACTGAAAATTTAACTTTTATATTGATTATAGCTGTAAGAGTGAAGGTGTGTCTCATTTGCATTGGCCCCGCCCACATCATACAACTCCAAACACCATGAATGAGGGGGCTGGGGATAGAACACAATAACATTTTGAATCCAGGAATCCGAATAACACGCCCTCTATGTTGGAGGCAGAGCTCGAGGTTGATGGTGTTTCGTCGTCAATTTCCCTGGTGGAGGTCACTGAGGTAGTCAAACATCTCCGCAGTGACAAAGCCCCAGGGATTGATGAGATCCAGCCAGAAATGCTAAAGGCTTTGGGTGTTGAGGGGCTGTCATGGTTGACACGCCTATTCAACATCGCGTGGGAGTCGGGTACAGTGCCAAAGGAGTGGCAAACCGGGGTGGTGGTTCCCCTGTTCAAAAAGGGGGACCAGAGAGTGTGTGCCAATTACCGGGGTATCACACTTCTCAGCCTCCCTGTTAAAGTAGACTACTACTTTACCAGAGGCTACTCCAAGGTGCTGGAAAGGAGGGTTCGGCCGATCGTCGAACCTCAGATTGAAGAGGAACAATGCGGTTTTCGCCCCGGACGTGGAACTACGGACCAGCTCTTCACTCTCGCAAGGATCCTGGAGGGGGCCTGGGAGTATGCCCATCCGGTCCACTTGTGTTTTGTGGATCTGGAGAAGGCGTATGACCGGGTCCCCCGGGAGAAACTGTGGGAGGTGCTGCGGGAGTATGGGGTAAGGGGGTCTCTCCTCAGGGCCATCCAATCCCTGTACTCCCAAAGCGAGAGCTGTGTTCGCGTCCTCGGCAGCCAGTCAGTTTCGTTCTCAGTGGGAGCTGGTCTCCGCCAGGGCTGCGCCTTGTCACCAATCCTGTTTGTGATATACATGGACAGGATATCGAGGCGTAGTCGTGGTTGGGAGGGGTTGCAGTTCGGTGGTCTGAGGATCTCGTCACTGCTTTTTGCAGATGATGTGGTCCTCATTGGATCATCGGCCTGTGACCTTCAGCACTCACTGGATCGACTGGCGGCCGAGTGTGAAGCGGCTGGGATGAGGATCAGCACCGCTAAATCTGAGGCCATGACTCTTAGCAGGAAACCGATGGATTGCTTACTCCGGGTAGGAAATGAGTCCTTAGCCCAAGTGAAGGAGTTCAAGTACCTCGGGGTCTTGTTCGCGAGTGAGGGTACTATGGAGCGTGAGATTGGCCGGAGAATCGGAGCAGCGGGGGCGGTATTGCGTTCGCTTTACCGCACCGTTGTAACGAAAAGAGAGCTGAGCCGCAAGGCAAAGCTCTCGATCTACCGGTCGATCTTCGTTCCTATCCTCACCTATGGTCATGAGGGCTGGGTGATGACCGAAAGGACGAGATCGCGGGTACAAGCGGCCAAGATGAGTTTTCTCAGAAGGGTGGCTGGCGTCTCCCTTAGGGATAGGGTGAGAAGCTCAGTCATCCGTGAGGAACTCGGATTAGAGCCGCTGCTCCTTTACTTAGAAAGGAGTCAGCTGAGGTGGTTCGGGCATCTGGTAAGGATGCCCACTGGGCGCCTTCCTTGGGAGGTGTTTCAGGCACATCCAGTGGGGAGGAGACCTCGGGGAAGACCCAGGACTAGGTGGAGAGATTATATCTCAACACTGGCCTGGGAACGCCTCGGGATCCCCCCGTCAGAGCTGGTCAATGTGGCCCGGGAAAGGGAAGTCTGGGGCCCCCTGCTTGAGCTTTTCCCCCCGCGACCCGACCCCGGATAAGCGGACGAAAATGAGAGATGATGATGAATGATGAGATCCAGGACTTCATCAGGATAATTTGCTGTTACAGATAATTTTCCAGCAGGATTCCTATAAAAGGAATCCCTCACTAACTGTGTCAAGTAAAACCTTCAAGATCTCCTCCAAGGACACTAAGTGGTGGAAAGTCTTTAAAAAGAAGTCTTACTGAATCTGCGTATCAATGTAGATTAGTAGACACAGAGACTCGTCAACCAAACATCAGGGTTCAATCTCTATTCATGCCTTCATTGTGAATATGGTAATTATGCCTGATGGTTAATATAGATTTGTAACAGTATGACACAGTCTAAATTCACTTATGGGTTCAATCCCCATTCATCCCTTTAAATTAGTGGAATTGACAGGATAACTGTTCACATGCCAGAGGACGTGTGAAGTCGTTTTTGTGAGAGAAGTGAAGAAAAGAAAAGCGTCCTGATGTGAGTAAGTTTAAAAAAGGAAGATTCAGATCAGTCTCATTCATTTTGGCTCCGCCCACATCATACATCACTAGACACCATGAGTGAAGAGGCTGTGGATTGAACACATATACTATTTGAGTCCTGCAGGTATGTAGGATAATTTTGCTCTTTATGATAATTTTCCAGCAGGATTCCTATAAAAGGAATCCCACATCAAATGTCCAAAACAAAAAACATCATTGTGCTACGGTTGTTTTGCAATAATATTCAAGATGCCATGAAAAAGACATCTTAACTGATTGAAATGGGTTCAAGTGTTAGTCTCACAAAACCAAGGATGTCTATAAAAACGTGTTTCCATCGAATAAGGACGTGTGAAGCTCCTCATGTGGGAACAGTAGAGATGTGATGATGTGAGGTCGCTCAAAGAGAGCAGAGGACAGTGAACTTTACTTCGTGTGAAGTTGAGCGGCAGAGCCACAGCGTGGGTGTCAGTGAGCGTGAGCAGGTGCTTCTTCGCTGTTAAGACAGTCAGCTGCTCGAAGCCCAGACAAGTTCCCCAGACGGGGAAGTAGTCCGAGGCATCGTTGGCCTGCAGGAGGAGAGAGGGAGGAGAGAGGGAGGGAGGAGAGAGGGAGGGGAAGATTTGAAAACCTTTTAATTACCCAGGATATGTTTCCATTGTCTGGCTTCTTTGTCTTCAACTGTTCTCGTCATGTGACAGAGGCATTAATGAGGAGGATTATCAGATTACATGTCAGGTATAAACAAGCCAGATTGAACCCAAAGAAAGAAACTGACAATCTGCACAGTGCACGATATAAACACTTACAAACACCGATCAGAGACATGTCACGTACCAGCCTGCTTCAAAACCTCCACCATCATCCCTGTCCGCAAAAAAACCAAGATCGCTGGACTCAACGATTACAGACCAGTTGCCCTGACCTCTGTGGTGATGAAAGCATTTGAGCGCCTCTTGCTGTTCCACCTCAAAGCCATCACTGACCCTCTCCTGGACCCCCTGCAGTTTGCCTACAGAGCCAACAGGTCTGTAGACGATGCAGTCAACCTGGCCCTCCACTTCAACCTCCAGCACCTGGACTCCTCAGGAACCTACGCCAGGATCCTGTTTGTGGACTTCAGCTCTGCCTTCAACACTATCATCCCGAATCTGCTACAGGAGAAGCTCTCCCAGCTGAGTGTGCCTGACTCCACCTGCAGGTGGATCACAGACTTCCTGTCTGACAGGAGGCAACGCGTGAGGCTGGGTAAGTATGTCTCTGAATTCAGATCCATTAGCACCGGTTCCCCTCAAGGCTGTGTTCTTTCACCTCTTCTCTTCTCCCTGTATACCAACAGCTGCACCTCCAGTCACCAGTCCGTCAAACTCCTGAAGTTCGCGGATGACACCACCCTCATTGGGCTCATCTCTGGTGGGGATGAGTCCGCCTACAGGTGGGAGATTGACCGTCTGATGACCTGGTGTGAGCAGAACAACCTGGAGCTCAACGCTCGGAAAACAGTGGGGATGATTGTGGACTTCAGAAGGAACCCAGCCCCACCCACCCCCATCACCCTGAGAGACGCCCTAGTCGTCACTGCGGAGTCCTTCCGCTTCCTGGGCACCATCATCTCCCAAGACCTCAAATGGGAGCTGAACATCAGCTCCATCACCAAAAGAGCTCAACAGAGGATGTACTTCCTGCGGCAGCTGAAGAAATTCAACCTCCCAAAGACTATGATGGTGCACTTCTACACCTGCATCATCGAGTCCATCCTCACCTCCTCCATCTCCATCTGGTTCGCTGCTGCCACCGCTAACGACAAAAGGAGGCTGCAGCGGATCATCCGTTCTGCTGAGAAGGTGATCGGCTGCAATCTGCCATCTCTACAGGACCTGTTTGCCTCTAGGTCCCTGAGGCGTGCAGGTAAGATTGTGGCTGATCCCTCCCACCCGGGTCACAAACTATTTGAGGTTCTTCCCTCGGGCAGGAGGCTGCGGTCCATTAGGACCAGAACCTCCCGCCACAAGAGCAGCTTTTTCCCGTCTGCAGTTGGCCTTATCAACAAGGCCCGGGACCCCCACCTGACTCGGTCTTCTATTCCGCCCCCTCACACCAAGGATGTGTTAAATTAACACATTATATCATATCATATTATATTATACTGCATTCATTGCATATTACAATCGGACACTGTTTACTGTTTTGCATTTTGCATTTCACTTTTTACTTCACTTTTTATATCTTTTATCTTCTACATATTTGTATCCAGAAATGTTTATGTAAAAATAAATGTTACTTTGTATAAATATCGGAAAAAAGTGAGTAAATAAGAAGCAAACAGTGAGTAAATATATACTGGTTTTCTATTTTTTATTGCCTTTCCTATGTATGTTGTATTTATTGCGGTTTTTATGTTATTGTGTTTTTATGTCCTATGTTTATTGTATGCACCTATTACCAGAGCAAATACCTTGTAGGTGTAAACCTACTTGGCAATAAAATACTTCTGATTCTGATTCTGATTCTACTGCTGAAGGCACGAGACATCGCTTTCAGATCAGGTGATGATCAGGCCTACAGTTCATCCAGGGCTGACCTGAAGAGGGGCATCAAGAAGGCCCAGCCCTGCCACACGCTAAGGATTGAGGAGCACTTCAAAAACAACTCCGACCCCAGACGTATGTGGCAAGGCATCCAGGCTTTAACTGACTATAAACCCACCAACACCACCCCCCAAAACAGTGATGCCTCCTTCCCTGACGAGCTCAACAGCTTTTATGCTCGCTTTGACAGGGAAAACCAGGAGGCGGCTATCAAGGCTGTGCTCACTTCAGACCACCAGCCCCTCACACTCTCCTCCATCGACGTGTGCAAATAGACAAACGCGCTGCAAATAGAGAAGAAACGACAACGGAAGTGTTTCCAGAGGACAGCTAAAAGTGATGGACACTGCTGCCACAGCAGACACAAAAACGTCCAATACACCATACAAATTCGGTTCCACACAGGGGTCGGCCACCCGCAGCTCTGGAGCCGAATGCGGCTCTCAGCCCTTCTGCAGTGTGTGTGTGTGTGTCTCAGTGTCTGTGTGTGTGTAGCGGGCGGACCGGACCCCGCCCACTCGCTCAGAAGAGGGGGCAAAATTTCTCTTCTGATAGTAAAGGTTTCAAACCCCTGCACACTAGTGACAATGCATTGCCTGATAAACAGGGGCTTGCTTGTTAGCGCTGTTTATTCAGTTTAATAGGAGAAGACGGCATGTCTCTAGATCGGACCATCTTCCGTGATCAGAGCTCAAGGCCAATGTATGCTTCTCCGTTTTGACGGACACGGACAGATAGGACCGCCTTCTTTGCCGTGGAACGCCCTCTCCGGGGCTCCTCGGAGAGCTTTTCGTGCAGCTCGGATTTTTACACGTCGGCATGGAGGACAACCCATGGATAGCTCTTGGCTGTGATTGGTCCGCTAACGACATCATTTTCGGACCTCAAACTTCCTGTTTCATTCCCTAAATCACAATAAACCTAAATCACAACTACAACTCTATGATTAATGTGACAAGTGTGTTAAACCAGTGGCGTTGTCCGGCTGACGGTGGCTGGTTAGAGCACTTACGGCATGTGTGTACGGTCACATACGGATATAACAAACTTTGATAACGGGGATAGCGGGCTAGCCACCATGCTAACTGCGGTGGGAACAGCGCAAAAACCCGCTGACTTTAATCCCACGGCTCTCATGACACTGTTTCTCAAACACCGTCAGGTTAGAAGCAAACACTTGGTAGTAGTTAGTATCGGGTGTCCCTGCTGACTGTGTGTGGAAGCTGGGGGGAGCTAGCTGCCTCCGTGTAGCTTCAAGCTGTTGCAGCTGTTGAATTAGCAACGCAGTTTGGAAACAAGACCGAGGTACTGCTGCGCTAAGACACGATAACATAAGCATTATGACTCGCTGGGTGTCACTTTATTTCAGCAAAAACTGTCGCGTCATCAACATCCCTTTTCTGTTGTCATCGTTCACTGTGTGTGAGGAGCCGGGAGGACGTTAATAAACCAGCGTGGATTTCTTTTCTTACTTTGCTTGTGTTTTCTTAAGTTGCTGTTCGTTGAGCTCTCAGGGCCACCGTACCATTCTCTTGGCATTGGAAAAAATAATATTGTGTTCCTGCTTTATCAAAACATTGTCAACAATGTCACTCTGTCCATAACAAGACAGGTGTGAGACCAACAATGTGATGCACACACATTTCTAGGTAATTTCAAGATTAAACACTAGGAAGGAAAAGGTTATTTCTAAATCATTTGTGTGAAGGCCATTTATCTGGCCCAAACTGTTCATGCCCCCACCTCCGAACTTTATTGCATAGAGTTCAATCAGACACAGACTAGATAACATTTTAATTCCTAACAGTATTTGATGAATGTGTTTGTGTATGTGAAACAATATTATTGACCTCATGGGCAATACGGTTTGACTTTTTATTGATGATGTCGTCAAAATAATTCATAAAAGGACAAGTTTAGGATTTGTAATTTTAGATGTTGTTTTTTGTGTCAGTAACTTGTTTGTTGTGGACTTGCAGTTTCCTTTTTGTTTGAGTTTTGTGTATTTGGGTTTTTGGGGTTTGTCTTCGTCTGCTCTTTGAGTTTTTCATTACCTGATTTTCAAACTTCTTTCCTTCTTTGTCTCAGAATCCTTTTATTTCACTTTCTTCTTCTTTTATTTTTCACAGCATTCACATAATACTGAGCAAATCAGCTAAAGTTGCTAATTGTTGCTGTTACATTGGAGGTTTCAATGTCACTGACTCCATCAGGTTTGAGATTTCCCTCCAGTGACGGGTTCAGCATCAATCAAAGTAATAGATCTGCATGAAGATGGACCCATTGCCAGTGAAGATGGGAGAGTAGTTGTAGATGAGCGCTCTCTCTTCCTCCTCCTGACTCGGGAAACGATGGGTGCTCTTCCTGGCTGGAATGGAAGTGAGAGAGGAAGTGAACAAAAGAAAGAAAAGGACTTCAGCAGCTGCTGGTTTTTCCTTAATGTTCTGGAAAAGTTTGGAGCTTTTCTGCAACGATTACTTAAACAAAACGAAATTCAAATGAAGGAGTTACATGACAACTGTGTTACAGCCGAATACATGTAGAGAGTGAATCTCTCTGAACAATTTGGTGTGGATCTAAATGAGATCCCTGGTGTTACCTTCAGAGACGAAGAAGCTGCCAGAGTAGAAGGAGACTCTTATTGCAGCGGTGGAGTGAATCATCCCCGGTTTGTCGATCCACTCGAAGGGGGTTTTCTCCGGATGCCACTGTAATCCATAAATTGGATACTGGTAGGCTGGAAACCACCAGAGACAATGTCAGCACACCTCACTCATGCACGGAGGAATTACAGTCAGTATTAAACATAGAGTTATTTCTTATCAGATGATCGTCTCTCGATCTTCTAGGACTCGTTGTGGAGTTGGTTTCATTAAAGCTGTTTTCCAACATGAAACTGATTCATCTGCTCTGACCTTCGTGCTCACGGTCACTTTACATCAAACTACACTCAGATTACCGTGTCTAGGAAAGAAAGGTACCTTCGATAGTGGAGATGAATTCTAGCTTCCCATCGTGGTTCGTCGACAGGACCTTGTAAAACTCCTGTAGCCTGGAATTCCCGTTGAAGCTCTGAAATCCAAAGAGTTAACATCAAAAATCAATCAAATACCTTGGACGTCAGAACTACTACATTATCTTAGGAGGATGATGGCTGATCAATATCTCGAATATCTCAACCCAGTTCTGAAAACACCATCATTAATCAATGTCTGGATTAAAATGCTCTGGTCTCATAGATGAAAGAATCCAAGGGGATTTTGTAAATCTAATGTGTTTAACTCACAAGGTCAGATACGGGGTGGTGACCAAGTGGTAAGGCATTGATCTGGTAAACCAAAGATCATGGGTTTGATTCCCATTCATGCCTTTAAATTAGTGTTCACAGGTTTGTCCTTCACCTAATACATATTGCATATGAAGCAACGTCATCTGCGCCGCGGCAGATTTACTATGAAGTCAAAGTATTTATTTTCTTCATGTTGATTTGTTTGTGTTCACGATATTACACAATAACAAATCTTTCTTCTGCACAGGAAACATCTGTACCTCTCCTTTGCTCACTCGTGCCGACACATACAAACACACTTCTGAACTCAGACTGTGTTTGATTCACTGAATAAAATAATTGATTTGCTGCTGAATTTAGCACAACAGAGGCGTGGTGGCCAAGTGGTAAGGCGTTGGTCTCGTAAACCAAAGATCATGGGTTCAATCCCCATCCACGCCTTTGAACGGTGCTTCTATAAGCTGTATATCTTCTATGGAGGACCATACATGACTTAAGTAGAAATAAATAAATATGTTAATAACAATAGAAATGTCTAAATAAATGTCTTAAATATATTTGCACATTTATTTATTTATACTTAAGTCATGTATGGTCCTCCATAGTCTTCTACACTACTTTCAAGATAAAGAAAAAATGTGTTGTATTCAGTCTTTTTTTGTTTACAGGAAATGATACCACAACTTAATGAATAATGAATAAGGTGAGATTTACACTGTCAGGTTGTTCTAAGTAGAAGGATGAAGAGACAAACGTGGAAAACCAGTAAATGACCAGTAGGAAATACCTCGGCGGACAGACTCCACTTGTGGAAGTGGGGGCAGATGTTTTCCTCGGTCAGAGACCTCACCACATCTTTGGGGAAACTCTGAAACAGACGGCTGGAACGGGCCACTGCAGGACGGACACAGATTTGTGGTGAGGCAGGAGGATCTGTTAAATCCTGGACTCTAACATCATTGGACATTTTGACTGGAGTCAGTGAGGGACAGCCAAGGTTCCTTCAACTCAATGAGATCACATGTGGAGTTCAATGTCACAGCTGTTGCTGCGGAAAACTTAGTAGAACTGAAAATGTGACTTTACATTGATTATAGCTGTAAGAGTGAAGGTGTGTCTCATTTGCATTGGCTCCGCCCACATCATACAACACCAAACACCATGAATGAGGAGGCTGGGGATAGAACACAATAACATTTTGAATCCAGAATTTTATCAGGATAATTTGCTCTTACAGATATTTTTCCAGCAGGATTCCTATAGGATTCCTTCTCCTGGGTTCAGTCTTTCAAACCCGTTTCTTGCTGGACCTGAGTATCAATATAGATTTGTACACACTGTATGTAAATGTACTCAGAAATTCAAAACCCATGGGTATAGTGTCCAAGTGGAAAGTTTTTGCTCCTGTGAACCAAACATTATGTGTTCAATCCCCATCATCCCTTTAAATTAGATCACTTTACAGAACTGTTCATATCATTCAACATTTTAGACGTATGTCGTCCCAGAGGACGTGTGAAGTAGTTTTTCTAAGAGAAGTGAAGAAAAGAAGAACCATAAAAAGAATTCCGCATCTTCCCACAGACTTCAAAACATGTTTCCATCAAATAATCAGAAAGGGAAAAGATTAGGTCATTTTAAAACATGTTTAACCAACAGGGGAACTGTCCAAGGTGTTGGTGTTCTATTCTAAAGGTCATGGGTTCAATTCTCATCCATGGCTTTAACTTGTGTTCAGCTCAAATTAGAACTGTCCATATCATCCCTCATGATATAACTTACAAGTGAAAAGTCTTATAAATCAAGGCATTGACTTCACGAAGGACGTGAGACGTCCCTCGTGTAGGAAAAACAGAAGAACCCTTCATGATGTGAGGTCGCTCAAAGAGAGAGAGCAGAGGACAGGGAACATTACTTGGTGTGAGGTCGAGCGGCAGAGCCACAGCCATGGTGTCAGTGAGCGAGAGCAGGTGTTCCTTCGCTGTTAAGACAGTCAGCATCTCGAAGCCAAGACAAGATCCCAAGATGGGGAAGTAGTCTGAGGCATCGTTGGCCTGCAGGAGGAGAGAGAGAGGAGAGCGGGAGGTGAAGATGAGGGAGGTGGAGTGACATTTAAAACTTTTCATGATGATTTGATGCTTGCAGTTTTATCCATTATTTATAAAGTTCTTTTTAACTTCAATCTCAAACTGTTCAACATATTCACCAAGGGATCTTCCCACTGCAGCAACATTCTTACAATGTTCTTAAGACCAGAGTCATTAGTCAAACAAATGTGACAGAATACATAGGAAAAGAATGAGAGCTCTAAGTTTGCAATGCAAGAAATATAGGAAAAGCTCAATGCAGATTTGCATTGCAATAGCAAGGATTGACTGATGACAACTGGGTTGAGGCTCTGATTGGAATCTTCACCGCAAAGGAAGGAAGTCACTTCACCTGGACTCAAATCAGTTAAACAGGTTTGATTGGTTTACCCTCAGAGCCAAGTTGAACATTATACCGGCGGCTCGACTGTAGGGTGAGTCCAGCAGATCGGAAGATCCTCCCGGCAGCACAAACCTGCAGGGAGACCGGGTTCCACATTTATCCTGAACAGATCCTTAGCAGATGATGTCACTCAGAGACACTTCACATGTGTCTAAACACAATTCATGTAGATTTCACATGAGTAATAACAATGAGGAGCATCTACAAACATACAGAGAGCAGAGCAGTGGTTAACTCACCCGTTTATTGAGTTGAATATCTTAGTATATTCTTCTTCTGAGAGATTTAATCTGATGAAGAAAAAATATGTTTAAACATTTAAACTGGTCGTCCACATCACAACAATTTGTTTTTGTTGTAATTCACATGTTGTGTTAAATCAAATGATTTGTTTAAAAGAGGAGGAAACAGAAAAAGAATGCAGTTGAAATCTGAATCTCAGGAACAAGCCATAAAACTGAACTCTCCGGCAAAGAGTGAAGTCATGAGTCTGATTCTTCTTGAGTTGTTCTACCTGACCGGTACGACTCTGGCCCCGGCTGCCTCCAGGTATTTCACATAGCAAGCAGGGATGTAGGAATAGCCCCTTGTAGCCTGACTCTCTTTACTGGCTTCATCTGCCAACACCCCTACAGAGAACAGGAGACAGTTAACGCACATACACAACTATCAGAGAGAGAGAGAGAGAGAGAGAGAGAGAGAGAGAGAGAGAGAGAGAGAGAGAGAGAGAGAGAGAGAGAGAGAGAGAGAGAGACACACACTTTTTCTAGGATTTTGGAAAAAAGGGCAGGTTTGATATTGGTCTATAATTAGCTATGGATCAAGAGTGAGGTTTAATTACAGCTGTTCCAGCTAGAGTCATCTGCAGGCATCTGTTTACCAACAAATATTTAGCTGGAAATAAAAACCTTCTACTTCCAACTTCTATTACTCTATGCCAATAGCACCTACTGTGATTCTGACTGTTGGGGTCAAAAACTCAGAGTGTTACCTTTTTCAAAAGAGACCAAAAACCATGCATATTCTCCAAAAGGTTCAATAACTGCTTTCAATTTACTTTGGGTATGCCTTACATGCATGTTTTTAGAGGAATTTCACCAGAATTTAAACAGGTTAACAGCTTGTGGTATGTGGCCAAGTGGTGGCCAAGCGGTAAGGTGTTGGTCTCGTAAACCATGGGTTCAATTCTCATTCATGCCTCTAAATTAGTGTTCATGTGGTTTCCTCTCACCCAATACACACCTGGTAGTATCATGGGGGTTTTATGGTGTTATCTCAAGTGAACAATTTAGGAACCAGTATGATCGCAAACAACACCTTCAAACAAAGAACACCTTCAGGGTGAATAAATATCCTTCCAGGGCTCATATGAAGGAACTTCAGCTGACGTCATCTGAGCCACTTCAGAATTACTATCAAGTCCAAGTATTTCTTTTCTTTGTTTGTGTTCACAATAACAAATCTTTCTTCTGCACAGGAAACATCTGTACCTCTCCTTTGCCTTTTTCAGAAGAGACCAAAACCATGCATGTACTCCAAATGGTTCAAGAACAGCTTTCAATTTACTTTGGGTATGCCTTACATACGTGTTTTTAGGGGAATGGTAAGGCGTTGGTCTCGTAAACCAAAAATCATGGGTTTGATTCCCATTCATGCCTTTAAATTAGTGTTCACGTGGTTTCCCTTCACCCAATACACACCTGGTAATAACATGGGGGTGTTATGGTTGTATCTCAAGTGAACAATTTAGGAACCAGTATGATCGCAAACAACACCTTCAAACAAAGAACACCTTCAGGGTGAACAAATATCCTTCCAGGGCTCATATGAAGGAACTTCAGCTGACGACATCTGAGCCACTTCAGAATTACTATCAAGTCAAAGCATTTCTTTTCTTTGTTTGTGTTCACAATAACAAATCTTTCTTCTGCACAGCAAACATCTGTACCTCTCCTTTGCCTTTTTCAGAAGAGACCAAAACCATGCATGTACTCCAAATGGTTCAAGAACAGCTTTCCATTTACTTTGGGTATGCCTTACATACGTGTTTTTAGGGGAATGGTAAGGCGTTGGTCTCGTAAACCAAAGATCATGGGTTTGATTCCCATTCATGCCTTTAAATTAGTGTTCACGCGGTTTCCCTTCACCCAATACACACCTGGTAATAACATGGGGGTTTTGTGGTGTTATGTGAACGATTTTGGAACCACTATGATTGCAAGCAATACCTTCAGTGTGAGCAAATATCCTTCCAGGGCAGGTTAACAGCTTGTGGTATGTGGCCGGTTGACAAAGACTTACCTATTATATATTTTTTTTTTCACATTATGTTGTGTTTACTGTGTTGTTTATTGTTGTGACTGAAATTTTCACGGAAACTGGCACTAGAATTTCCTACGGGATGTATTTATTTATATACAGATTCCTTTCATGTGTGTGTGTGTGTGTGTGTGTGTGTGTGAGGATAAACATAAGAGAAATCCCATGACCCAAAATGATACAATGTGCATTGAGTATAGTGGTAAATTAAATTAGGACATACTAGTAAGATAGTAAGATAATAACTCAAACACTCACCTTCTCTCGAACCTTCTCCATGATAAATGACATAAGAACCAACAGAATCCACCACCGCTCCCTGCCTGGACACCGACACACAGACGCACATGAAGCCGAGTCTTACCGATGATGGGTCGGCTGTTGAGCGGCTGGTCCATCGCTCCTCACCAGAGAGAAATGCTGCAGCACAAGCAAGAAGAGCCACCACAGCTGGAACAGGATCTGGGAGGTGGGAGGTGCTGCCTGTCTGACATGACTGTGGTGACTGGGTGCTCACGAGAGGCGTGACCTTCCACGCTGGACCTTCACGCTGGACCTTCACTCATGATGAATGATGAATCATCATGAGTCCATGATGATTCGTCTTGATGCATTTCAGAATCGTTATTTTTGTAATTAGTAATTGATATTACAAGTATACTGTAATTTATCAAGGTTTTCAATTCTCTGTTGAGAATGGTTTTCAATTCTCTGACAGTGGTCACTGCTTTCACATTTATTCACTTTAGACTCCGGTTACAGCCTTTTCTGTATCAAGGTGGCTTCCCTGCCCCCTCGGGCCCCATGAGTAGCACCACTTAGTGCCGGACAGTCTAGTTAAGCCAACAAGCTTTTCTTCCGTTCTTTAGACTGTCAGTTAGGGGAGGAGGGACTGAGTAGGAACAGGTTTTACTATTTAAGTAGCTCATGGTTTTGCACCACCTGCTGCACCAACTCATTGGTCATCACCATGAACTAACCTTCACACAATACAATTTTATTTCACCAGTTAATGTTACTGCTCATTGACAGTTATTCAAAGGCATGGATGGGAATCGAACCCATTCGCGCTGAAGTTCTGAAATCCACACATTTAACATCAATAGAGTTTTAGTCGCGCTTTGCTCCTTTTGTGTAAATGAATACATGCACTTTAAACATATTGAATCCCTTTTGTTTTAAGCAGGAACATACAATCACGTGAGGCTGGTAGTGTGGTGCAATGATTAGAGCTCACAGGTCATAGACGATGTGTTTGAGCCTGATAACTGTGGTAAAAGTGGTAACCAAAATACTGACGATTCATCATCGAGAGACTAATTTGATTCCATAACAAGTCACAATCAGTGGTGTGGTGGCCAAGTGGAAAGGCATTGGTCTCGTAAACCAAAGATCATGGGTTCAATCCCCATCCATGCCTTTGAAAAGTGTTGGGTGTGTAATCTGCCTTGGGGAAGAACATCCACACAAATTCAATGTTCTCATCTTGTGAAAAGCTTTGGTTACATTTACCTTCATTTAGGTTACAAGAGAAATACTTTGCCTCGATACCACAACTACAGGAGCTAGAAAAGGAAAACCAGTAAATGACCAGTAGGAAATACCTTGGTGGACAGACTCCACTTGTGGAAGTTGGCCGTGATGTTTTCCTCGGTCAGAGACCTCAGCACATCTTTGGGGAAACTCCGAAACAGAAGGTGTGTCTCATTTGCATTGGCCCCGCCCACATCATACAACTCCAAACACCATGAATGAGGGGGCTGGGGATAGAACACAATAACATTTTGAATCCAGGAATCCGAATAACAGGCCCTCTATGTTGGAGGCAGAGCTCGAGGTTGATGGTGTTTCGTCGTCAATTTCCCTGGTGGAGGTCACTGAGGTAGTCAAACATCTCCGCAGTGACAAAGCCCCCGGGATTGATGAGATCCAGCCAGAAATGCTAAAGGCTCTGGGTGTTGAGGGGCTGTCATGGTTGACACGCCTATTCAACATCGCGTGGGAGTCGGGTACAGTGCCAAAGGAGTGGCAAACCGGGGTGGTGGTTCCCCTGTTCAAAAAGGGGGACCAGAGAGTGTGTGCCAATTACCGGGGTATCACACTTCTCAGCCTCCCTGGTAAAGTCTACTCCAAGGTGCTGGAAATCGGCCGATCGTCGAACCTCAGATTGAAGAGGAACAATGCGGTTTTCACCCCGGACGTGGAACTACGGACCAGCTCTTCACTCTCGCAAGGATCCTGGAGGGGGCCTGGGAGTATGCCCATCCGGTCTACATGTGTTTTGTGGATCTGGAGAAGGCGTATGACCGGGTCCCCCGGGAGAAACTGTGGGAGGTGCTGCGGGAGTATGGGGTAAGGGGGTCTATCCTCAGGGCCATCCAATCCCTGTACTCCCAAAGCGAGAGCTGTGTTCGGGTCCTCGGCAGCCAGTCAGTTTCGTTCTCAGTGGGAGCTGGTCTCCGCCAGGGCTGCGCCTTGTCACCAATCCTGTTTGTGATATACATGGACAGGGTGTCGAGGAGTAGTCGTGGTGGGGAGGGGTTGCAGTTCGGTGGTCTGAGGATCTCGTCACTGCTTTTTGCAGATGACGTGGTCCTCATTGGATCATCGGCCTGTGACCTTCAGCACTCACTGGATCGGCTGGCGGCCGAGTGTGAAGCGGCTGGGATGAGGATCAGCACCGCTAAATCTGAGGCCATGACTCTTAGCAGGAAACCGATGGATTGCTTACTCCGGGTAGGAAATGAGTCCTTAGCCCAAGTGAAGGAGTTCAAGTACCTCGGGGTCTTGTTCGCGAGTGAGGGTACTATGGAGCGTGAGATTGGCCGGAGAATCGGAGCAGCGGGGGCGGTATTGCGTTCGCTTTACCGCACCGTTGTAACGAAAAGAGAGCTGAGCCGCAAGGCAAAGCTCTCGATCTACCGGTCGATCTTCGTTCCTATCCTCACCTATGGTCATGAGGGCTGGGTGATGACCGAAAGGACGAGATCGCGGGTACAAGCGGCCGAGATGAGTTTTCTCAGAAGGGTGGCTGGCATCTCCCTTAGGGATAGGGTGAGAAGCTCAGCCATCCGTGAGGAACTCGGATTAGAGCCGCTGCTCCTTTACTTAGAAAGGAGTCAGCTGAGGTGGTTCGGGCATCTGGTAAGGATGCCCACTGGGCGCCTTCCTTGGGAGGTGTTTCAGGCACGTCCAGTGGGGAGGAGACCTCGGGGAAGACCCAGGACTAGGTGGAGAGATTATATCTCAACACTGGCCTGGGAACGCCTCGGGATCCCCCCGTCAGAGTCGGTCAATGTGGCCCGGGAAAGGGAAGTCTGGGGCCCCCTGCTTGAGCTGCTCCCCCCGCGACCCGACCCCGGATAAGCGGACGAAAATGAGAGATGATGATGAATGATGAGATCCAGGACTTCATCAGGATAATTTGCTCTTACAGATAATTTTCCAGCAGGATTCCTATAAAAGGAATCCCTCACTAACTGTGTCAAGTAAAACCTTCAAGATCTCCTCCAAGGACACTAAGTGGTGGAAAGTCTTTAAAAAGAATTCTTACTGAATCTGCGTATCAATGTATATTAGTAGACACAGAGACTCGTCAACCAAACATCAGGGTTCAATCTCTATTCATGCCTTCATTGTGAATATGGTAATTATGCCTGATGGTTAATATAGATTTGTAACAGTATGACACAGTCTAAATTCACTTATGGGTTCAATCCCCATTCATCCCTTATGTGAGTAAGTTTAAAAAAGGAAGATTCAGATCAGTCTCATTCATTTTGGCTCCGCCCACATCATACATCACTAGACACCATGAGTGAAGAGGCTGTGGATTGAACACATATACTATTTGAGTCCTGCAGGTATGTAGGATAATTTTGCTCTTTATGATAATTTTCCAGCAGGATTCCTATAAAAGGAATCCCACATCAAATGTCCAAAACAAAAAACATCATTGTGCTACGGTTGTTTTGCAATAATATTCAAGATGCCATGAAAAAGACATCTTAACTGATTGAAATGGGTTCAAGTGTTAGTCTCGCAAAACCAAGGATGTCTATAAAAACGTGTTTCCGTCGAATAAGGACGTGTGAAGCTCCTCATGTGGGAACAGTAGAGATGTGATGATGTGAGGTCGCTCAAAGAGAGCAGAGGACAGTGAACTTTACTTTGTGTGAAGTTGAGCGGCAGAGCCACAGCGTGGGTGTCAGTGAGCGTGAGCAGGTGCTTCTTCGCTGTTAAGACAGTCAGCTGCTCGAAGCCCAGACAAGTTCCCCAGACGGGGAAGTAGTCCGAGGCATCGTTGGCCTGCAGGAGGAGAGAGGGAGGGGAAGATTTGAAAACCTTTTAATTACCCAGGATATGTTTCCATTGTCTGGCTTCTTTGTCTTCAACTGTTCTCGTCATGTGACAGAAGCATTAATGAGGAGGATTATCAGATTACATGTCAGGTATAAACAAGCCAGATTGAACCCAAAGAAAGAAACTGACAATCTGCACAGTGCACGATATAAACACTTACAAACACCGATCAGAGACATGTCACGTACCAGCCTGCTTCAAGACCTCCACCATCATCCCTGTCCGCAAAAAAACCAAGATCGCTGGACTCAACGATTACAGACCAGTTGCCCTGACCTCTGTGGTGATGAAGGCATTTGAGCGCCTCTTGCTGTTCCACCTCAAAGCCATCACTGACCCTCTCCTGGACCCCCTGCAGTTTGCCTACAGAGCCAACAGGTCTGTAGACGATGCAGTCAACCTGGCCCTCCACTTCATCCTCCAGCACCTGGACTCCTCAGGAACCTACGCCAGGATCCTGTTTGTGGACTTCAGCTCTGCCTTCAACACTATCATCCCGAATCTGCTACAGGAGAAGCTCTCCCAGCTGAGTGTGCCTGACTCCACCTGCAGGTGGATCACAGACTTCCTGTCTGACAGGAGGCAACGCGTGAGGCTGGGTAAGTATGTCTCTGAATTCAGATCCATTAGCACCAGTTCCCCTCAAGGCTGTGTTCTTTCACCTCTTCTCTTCTCCCTGTATACCAACAGCTGCACCTCCAGTCACCAGTCCGTCAAACTCCTGAAGTTCGCGGATGACACCACCCTCATTGGGCTCATCTCTGGTGGGGATGAGTCCGCCTACAGGTGGGAGATTGACCGTCTGATGACCTGGTGTGAGCAGAACAACCTGGAGCTCAACGCTCGGAAAACAGTGGGGATGATTGTGGACTTCAGAAGGAACCCAGCCCCACCCACCCCCATCACCCTGAGAGACGCCCTAGTCGTCACTGCGGAGTCCTTCCGCTTCCTGGGCACCATCATCTCCCAAGACCTCAAATGGGAGCTGAACATCAGCTCCATCACCAAAAGAGGACAACAGAGGATGTACTTCCTGCGGCAGCTGAAGAAATTCAACCTGCCAAAGACTATGATGGTGCACTTCTACACCTGCATCATCGAGTCCATCCTCACCTCCTCCATCTCCATCTGGTTTCGCTGCTGCCACCGCAAACGACAAAAGGAGGCTGCAGCGGATCATCCGTTCTGCTGAGAAGGTGATCGGCTGCAATCTGCCATCTCTACAGGATCTGTTTGCCTCTAGGTCCCTGAGGCGTGAAGGTAAGATTGTGGCTGATCCCTCCCACCCGGGTCACAAACTATTTGAGGTTCTTCCCTCGGGCAGGAGGCTGCGGTCCATCAGGACCAGAACCTCCCGCCACAAGAGCAGCTTTTTCCCGTCTGCAGTTGGCCTTATCAACAAGGCCCGGGACCCCCACCTGACTCGGTCTTCTATTCCGCCCCCTCACACCAAGGATGTGTTAAATTAACACATTATATCATATCACATTATATTATACTGCATTCATTGCATATTACAATCGGACACTGTTTACTGTTTTGCATTTTGCATTTCACTTTTTACTTCACTTTTTATATCTTTTATCTTCTACATATTTTTATCCAGAAATGTTTATGTAAAAATAAATGTTACTTTGTATAAATATCGGAAAAAAATGAGTAAATAAGAAGCAAACAGTGAGTAAATATATACTGGTTTTCTATTTTTTATTGCCTTTCCTATGTATGTTGTATTTATTGCGTTTTTATGTTATTGTGTTTTTATGTCCTATGTTTATTGTATGCACCTATTACCAGAGCAAATACCTTGTAGGTGTAAACCTACTTGGCAATAAAATACTTCTGATTCTGATTCTGATTCTACTGCTGAAGGCACGAGACATCGCTTTCAGATCAGGTGATGATCAGGCCTACAGTTCATTCAGGGCTGACCTGAAGAGGGGCAGCTAAGGATTGAGGAGCACTTCAAAAACAACTCCGACCCCAGACGTATGTGGCAAGGCATCCAGGCTTTAACTGACTATAAACCCACCAACACCACCCCCCAAAACAGTGATGCCTCCTTCCCTGACGAGCTCAACAGCTTTTATGCTCGCTTTGACAGGGAAAACCAGGAGGCGGCTATCAAGGCTGTGCTCACTTCAGACCACCAGCCCCTCACACTCTCCTCCATCGATGTGTGCAAATAGACAAACGCGCTGCAAATAGAGAAGAAACGACAACAGAAGTGTTTCCAGAGGACAGCTAAAAGTGATGGACACTGCTGCCACAGCAGACACAAAAACGTCCAATACACCATACAAATTCGGTTCCACACAGGGGTCGGCCACCCGCAGCTCTGGAGCCGAATGCGGCTCTCAGCCCTTCTGCAGTGTGTGTGTGTGTGTGTCTCAGTGTCTGTGTGTGTGTAGCGGGCGGACCGGACCCCGCCCACTCGCTCAGAAGAGGGGGCAAAATTTCTCTTCTGATAGTAAAGGTTTCAAACCCCTGCACACTAGTGACAATGCATTGCCTGACAAACAGGGGCTTGCTTGTTAGCGCTGTTTATTCAGTTTAATAGGAGAAGACGGCATGTCTCTAGATCGGACCATCTTCCGTGATCAGAGCTCAAGTCCAATGTATGCTTCTCCGTTTTGACGGACACGGACAGATAGGACCGCCTTCTTTGCCGTGGAACGCCCTCTCCGGGGCTCCTCGGAGAGCTTTTCGTGCAGCTCAGATTTTTACACGTCGGCATGGAGGAGAACCCATGGATAGCTCTTGGCTGTGATTGGTCCGCTAACGACATCATTTTCGGACCTCAAACTTCCTGTTTCATTCCCTAAATCACAATAAACCTAAATCACAACTACAACTCTATGATTAATCCGGCTGACGGTGGCTGGTTAGAGCACTTACGGCATGTGTGTACGGTCACATACGGATATAACAAACTTTGATAACGGGGATAGCGGGCTAGCCACCATGCTAACTGCGGTGGGAACAGCGCAAAAACCCGCTGACTTTAATCCCACGGCTCTCATGACACTGTTTCTCAAACACCGTCAGGTTAGAAGCAAACACTTGGTAGTAGTTAGTATCGGGTGTCCCTGCTGACTGTGTGTGGAAGCTGGGGGGAAGCTAGCTGCCTCCGTGTAGCTTCAAGCTGTTGCAGCTGTTGAATTAGCAACGCAGTTTGGGAACAAGACCGGGGAACCGCTGCGCTAAGACACGATAACATAAGCATTATGACCCACTGGGTGTCACTTTATTTCAGCAAAAACTGTCGCGTCATCAACATCCTTTTTCTGTTAGTTGTCATCGTTCACTGTGTGTGAGGAGCCGGGAGGACGTTAATAAACCAGCGTGGACTTCTTTTCTTACTTTGCTTGTGTTTTCTTAAGTTGCTGTTCGTTGAGCTCTCAGGGCCACCGTACCATTCTCTTGGCATTGGAAAAAATAATATTGTGTTCCTGCTTTATCAAAACATTGTCAACAATGTCACTCTGTCCATAACAAGACAGGTGTGAGACCAACAATGTGATGCACACACATTTCTAGGTAATTTCAAGATTAAACACTAG
Source organism: Pleuronectes platessa (assembly GCF_947347685.1). Classification (NCBI taxonomy): domain Eukaryota; kingdom Metazoa; phylum Chordata; class Actinopteri; order Pleuronectiformes; family Pleuronectidae; genus Pleuronectes; species Pleuronectes platessa. The sequence continues at coordinate 2,501,736 of NC_070627.1, forward strand.
GAAGGAAAAGGTTATTTCTAAATCATTTGTGTGAAGGCCATTTATCTGGCCCAAACTGTTCATGCCCCCACCTCCGAACTTTATTGCATAGAGTTCAATCAGACACAGACTAGATAACATTTTAATTCCTAACAGTATTTGATGAATGTGTTTGTGTATGTGAAACAATATTATTGACCTCATGGGCAATACGGTTTGACTTTTTATTGATGATGTCGTCAAAATAATTCATAAAAGGACAAGTTTAGGATTTGTAATTTTAGATTGTTGTTTTTTGTGTCAGTAACTTGTTTGTTGTGGACTTGCAGTTTCCTTTTTGTTTGAGTTTTGTGTATTTGGGTTTTTGGGGTTTGTCTTCGTCTGCTCTTTGAGTTTTTCATTACCTGATTTTCAAACTTCTTTCCTTCTTTGTCTCAGAATCCTTTTATTTCACTTTCTTCTTCTTTTATTTTTCACAGCATTCACATAATACTGAGCAAATCAGCTAAAGTTGCTAATTGTGGCTGTTACATTGGAGGTTTCAATGTCACTGACTCCATCAGGTTTGAGATTTCCCTCCAGTGACGGGTTCAGCATCAATCAAAGTAATAGATCTGCATGAAGATGGACCCATTGCCAGTGAAGATGGGAGAGTAGTTGTAGATGAGCGCTCTCTCTTCCTCCTCCTGACTCGGGAAACGATGGGTGCTCTTCCTGGCTGGAATGGAAGTGAGAGAGGAAGTGAACAAAAGAAAGAAAAGGACTTCAGCAGCTGCTGGTTTTTCCTTAATGTTCTGGAAAAGTTTGGAGCTTTTCTGCAACGATTACTTAAACAAAACGAAATTCAAATGAAGGAGTTACATGACAACTGTGTTACAGCCGAATACATGTAGAGAGTGAATCTCTCTGAACAATTTGGTGTGGATCTAAATGAGATCCCTGGTGTTACCTTCAGAGACGAAGAAGCTGCCAGAGTAGAAGGAGACTCTTATTGCAGCGGTGGAGTGAATCATCCCCGGTTTGTCGATCCACTCGAAGGGGGTTTTCTCCGGATGCCACTGTAATCCATAAATTGGATACTGGTAGGCTGGAAACCACCAGAGACAATGTCAGCACACCTCACTCATGCACGGAGGAATTACAGTCAGTATTAAACAAAGAGTTATTTCTTATCAGATGATCGTCTCTCGATCTTCTAGGACTCGTTGTGGAGTTGGTTTCATTAAAGCTGTTTTCCAACATGAAACTGATTCATCTGCTCTGACCTTCGTGCTCACGGTCACTTTACATCAAACTACACTCAGATTACCGTGTCTAGGAAAGAAAGGTACCTTCGATAGTGGAGATGAATTCTAGCTTCCCATCGTGGTTCGTCGACAGGACCTTGTAAAACTCCTGTAGCCTGGAATTCCCGTTGAAGCTCTGAAATCCAAAGAGTTAACATCAAAAATCAATCAAATACCTTGGACGTCAGAACTACTACATTATCTTAGGAGGATGATGGCTGATCAATATCTCGAATATCTCAACCCAGTTCTGAAAACACCATCATTAATCAATGTCTGGATTAAAATGCTCTGGTCTCATAGATGAAAGAATCCAAGGGGATTTTGTAAATCTAATGTGTTTAACTCACAAGGTCAGATACGGGGTGGTGACCAAGTGGTAAGGCATTGATCTGGTAAACCAAAGATCATGGGTTTGATTCCCATTCATGCCTTTAAATTAGTGTTCACAGGTTTGTCCTTCACCTAATACATATTGCATATGAAGCAACGTCATCTGCGCCGCGGCAGATTTACTATGAAGTCAAAGTATTTATTTTCTTCATGTTGATTTGTTTGTGTTCACGATATTACACAATAACAAATCTTTCTTCTGCACAGGAAACATCTGTACCTCTCCTTTGCTCACTCGTGCCGACACATACAAACACACTTCTGAACTCAGACTGTGTTTGATTCACTGAATAAAATAATTGATTTGCTGCTGAATTTAGCACAACAGAGGCGTGGTGGCCAAGTGGTAAGGCGTTGGTCTCGTAAACCAAAGATCATGGGTTCAATCCCCATCCACGCCTTTGAACGGTGCTTCTATAAGCTGTATATCTTCTATGGAGGACCATACATGACTTAAGTAGAAATAAATGTAGAAATAAATAAATATGTTAATAACAATAGAAATGTCTAAATAAATGTCTTAAATATATTTGCACATTTATTTATTTATACTTAAGTCATGTATCGTCCTCCATAGTCTTCTACACTACTTTCAAGATAAAGAAAAAATGTGTTGTATTCAGTCTTTTTTTGTTTACAGGAAATGATACCACAACTTAATGAATAATGAATAAGGTGAGATTTACACTGTCAGGTTGTTCTAAGTAGAAGGATGAAGAGACAAACGTGGAAAACCAGTAAATGACCAGTAGGAAATACCTCGGCGGACAGACTCCACTTGTGGAAGTGGGGGCAGATGTTTTCCTCGGTCAGAGACCTCACCACATCTTTGGGGAAACTCTGAAACAGACGGCTGGAACGGGCCACTGTAGGACGGACACAGATTTGTGGTGAGGCAGGAGGATCTGTTAAATCCTGGACTCTAACATCATTGGACATTTTGACTGGAGTCAGTGAGGGACAGCCAAGGTTCCTTCAACTCAATGAGATCACATGTGGAGTTCAATGTCACAGCTGTTGCTGCGGAAAACTTAGTAGAACTGAAAATGTAACTTTACATTGATTATAGCTGTAAGAGTGAAGGTGTGTCTCATTTGCATTATACAACACCAAACACCATGAATGAGGAGGCTGGGGATAGAACACAATAACATTTTGAATCCAGAATTTGATCAGGATAATTTGCTCTTACAGATATTTTTCCAGCAGGATTCCTATAAAAGGAATCCCTCACTAACTGTCTCAAGTAAAACCTCAAGATCTCCTCCAAGGAAACTAATTGGTGGAAAGTCTTGTAGTAGAAGAACCTTAAACTCTATCAATAGAAAGTATATGACTGAACAATATTTAAAGTATATGTTGTGTGAGAAGTTGAGACTTATAAGTATGTTTTAACTACTATTAAGCTTCTCCTGGGTTCAGTCTTTCAAACCCGTTTCTTGCTGGACCTGAGTATCAATATAGATTTGTACACACTGTATGTAAATGTACTCAGAAATTCAAAACCCATGGGTATAGTGTCCAAGTGGAAAGTTTTTGCTCCTGTGAACCAAACATTATTTGTTCAATCCCCATCATCCCGTTAAATTAGATCACTTTACAGAACTGTTCATATCATTCAACATTTTAGACGTATGTCGTCCCAGAGGACGTGTGAAGTAGTTTTTCTAAGAGAAGTGAAGAAAAGAAGAACCATAAAAAGAATTCCGCATCTTCCCACAGACTTCAAAACATGTTTCCATCAAATAATCAGAAAGGGAAAAGATTAGGTCATTTTAAAACATGTTTAACCAACAGGGGAACTGTCCAAGGTGTTGGTGTTCTATTCTAAAGGTCATGGGTTCAATTCTCATCCATGGCTTTAACTTGTGTTCAGCTCAAATTAGAACTGTCCATATCATCCCTCATGATATAACTTACAAGTGAAAAGTCTTATAAATCAAGGCATTGACTTCACGAAGGACGTGAGACGTCCCTCGTGTAGGAAAAACAGAAGAACCCTTCATGATGTGAGGTCGCTCAAAGAGAGAGAGCAAAGGACAGGGAACATTACTTGGTGTGAGGTCGAGCGGCAGAGCCACAGCCATGGTGTCAGTGAGCGAGAGCAGGTGTTCCTTCGCTGTTAAGACAGTCAGCATCTCGAAGCCAAGACAAGATCCCAAGATGGGGAAGTAGTCTGAGGCATCGTTGGCCTGCAGGAGGAGAGAGGGAGGAGAGAGAGTGAGGAGAGAGGGAGGAGAGAGGGAGGAGAGAGGGAGGTGAAGATGAGGGAGGTGGAGTGACATTTAAAACTTTTCATGATGATTTGATGCTTGCAGTTTTATCCATTATTTATAAAGTTCTTTTTAACTTCAATCTCAAACTGTTCAACATATTCACCAAGGGATCTTCCCACTGCAGCAACATTCTTACAATGTTCTTAAGACCAGAGTCATTAGTCAAACAAATGTGACAGAATACATAGGAAAAGATTGAGAGCTCTAAGTTTGCAATGCAAGAAATAGAGGAAAAGCTCAATGCAGATTTGCATTGCAATAGCAAGGATTGACTGATGACAACTGGGTTGAGGCTCTGATTGGAATCTTCACCGCAAAGGAAGGAAGTCACTTCACCTGGACTCAAATCAGTTAAACAGGTTTGATTGGTTTACCCTCAGAGCCAAGTTGAACATTATACCAGCGGCTCGACTGTAGGGCGACTCCAGCAGATTGGAATTTCCTCCCGGCAGCACAAACCTGCAGGGAGACCGGGTTCCACATTTATCCTGAACAGATCCTTAGCAGATGATGTCACTCGGAGACACTTCACATGTGTCTAAACACAATTCATGTAGATTTCACATGAGTAATAACAATGAGGAGCATCTACAAACATACAGAGAGCAGAGCAGTGGTTAACTCACCCGTTTATTGAGTTGAATATCTTAGTATATTCTTCTTCTGAGAGATTTAATCTGATGAAGAAAAAATATGTTTAAACATTTAAACTGGTCGTCCACATCACAACAATTTGTTTTTGTTGTAATTCACATGTTGTGTTAAAGCAAATGATTTGTTTAAAAGAGGAGGAAACAGAAAAAGAATGCAGTTGAAATCTGAATCTCAGGAACAAGCCATAAAACTGAACTCTCCGGCAAAGAGTGAAGTCATGAGTCTGATTCTTCTTGAGTTGTTCTACCTGACAGGTACGACTCTGGCCCCGGCTGCCTCCAGGAATTTCACATAGCAAGCAGGGATGTAGGAATAGCCCCTTGTAGCCTGACTCTCTTTACTGGCTTCATCTGCCAACACCCCTACAGAGAAGAGGAGACAGTTAACGCACATACACAACTATCAGAGAGAGAGAGAGAGAGAGAGAGAGAGAGAGAGACACACACTTTTTCTAGGATTTTGGAAAAAAGGGCAGGTTTGATATTGGTCTATAATTAGCTATGGATCAAGAGTGAGGTTTAATTACAGCTGTTCCAGCTAGAGTCATCTGCAGGCATCTGTTTACCAACAAATATTTAGCTGGAAATAAAAACCTTCTACTTCCAACTTCTATTACTCTATGCCAATAGCACCTACTGTGATTCTGACTGTTGGGGTCAAAAACTCAGAGTGTTACCTTTTTCAAAAGAGACCAAAAACCATGCATATTCTCCAAAAGGTTCAATAACTGCTTTCAATTTACTTTGGGTATGCCTTACATGCGTGTTTTTAGAGGAATTTCACCAGAATTTAAACAGGTTAACAGCTTGTGGTATGTGGCCAAGTGGTGGCCAAGCGGTAAGGTGTTGGTCTCGTAAACCATGGGTTCAATTCTCATTCATGCCTCTAAATTAGTGTTCATGTGGTTTCCTCTCACCCAATACACACCTGGTAGTATCATGGGGGTTTTATGGTTCTATCTCAAGTGAACAATTTAGGAACCAGTATGATCGCAAACAACACCTTCAAACAAAGAACACCTTCAGGGTGAACAAATATCCTTCCAGGGCTCATATGAAGGAACTTCAGCTGACGACATCTGAGCCACTTCAGAATTACTATCAAGTCAAAGTATTTCTTTTCTTTGTTTGTGTTCACAATAACAAATCTTTCTTCTGCACAGGAAACATCTGTACCTCTCCTTTGCCTTTTTCAGAAGAGACCAAAACCATGCATGTACTCCAAATGGTTCAAGAACAGCTTTCAATTTACTTTGGGTATGCCTTACATACGTGTTTTTAGGGGAATGGTAAGGCGTTGGTCTCGTAAACCAAAGATCATGGGTTTGATTCCCATTCATGCCTTTAAATTAGTGTTCACGTGGTTTCCCTTCACCCAATACACACCTGGTAATAACATGGGGGGTTTATGGTGTTATCTCAAGTGAACAATTTAGGAACCAGTATGATCGCAAACAACACCTTCAAACAAAGAACACCTTCAGGGTGAACAAATATCCTTCCAGGGCTCATATGAAGGAACTTCAGCTGACGACATCTGAGCCACTTCAGAATTACTATCAAGTCAAAGTATTTCTTTTCTTTGTTTGTGTTCACAATAACAAATCTTTCTTCTGCACAGGAAACATCTGTACCTCTCCTTTCCCTTTTTCAGAAGAGACCAAAACCATGCATGTACTCCAAATGGTTCAAGAACAGCTTTCAATTTACTTTGGGTATGCCTTACATACGTGTTTTTAGGGGAATGGTAAGGCGTTGGTCTCGTAAACCAAAGATCATGGGTTTGATTCCCATTCATGCCTTTAAATTAGTGTTCACGTGGTTTCCCTTCACCCAATACACACCTGGTAATAACATGGGGGTTTTATGGTGTTATCTCAAGTGAACAATTTAGGAACCAGTATGATCGCAAACAACACCTTCAAACAAAGAACACCTTCAGGGTGAACAAATATCCTTCCAGGGCTCATATGAAGGAACTTCAGCTGACGACATCTGAGCCACTTCAGAATTACTATCAAGTCAAAGTATTTCTTTTCTTTGTTTGTGTTCACAATAACAAATCTTTCTTCTGCACAGGAAACATCTGTACCTCTCCTTTGCCTTTTTCAGAAGAGACCAAAACCATGCATGTACTCCAAATGGTTCAAGAACAGCTTTCAATTTACTTTGGGTATGCCTTACATACGTGTTTTTAGGGGAATGGTAAGGCGTTGGTCTCGTAAACCAAAGATCATGGGTTTGATTCCCATTCATGCCTTTAAATTAGTGTTCACGTGGTTTCCCTTCACCCAATACACACCTGGTAATAACATGGGGGGTTTATGGTGTTATCTCAAGTGAACAATTTAGGAACCAGTATGATCGCAAACAACACCTTCAAACAAAGAACACCTTCAGGGTGAACAAATATCCTTCCAGGGCTCATATGAAGGAACTTCAGCTGACGACATCTGAGCCACTTCAGAATTACTATCAAGTCAAAGTATTTCTTTTCTTTGTTTGTGTTCACAATAACAAATCTTTCTTCTGCACAGGAAACATCTGTACCTCTCCTTTCCCTTTTTCAGAAGAGACCAAAACCATGCATGTACTCCAAATGGTTCAAGAACAGCTTTCAATTTACTTTGGGTATGCCTTACATACGTGTTTTTAGGGGAATGGTAAGGCGTTGGTCTCGTAAACCAAAGATCATGGGTTTGATTCCCATTCATGCCTTTAAATTAGTGTTCACGTGGTTTCCCTTCACCCAATACACACCTGGTAATAACATGGGGGTTTTATGGTGTTATCTCAAGTGAACAATTTAGGAACCAGTATGATCGCAAACAACACCTTCAAACAAAGAACACCTTCAGGGTGAACAAATATCCTTCCAGGGCTCATATGAAGGAACTTCAGCTGACGACATCTGAGCCACTTCAGAATTACTATCAAGTCAAAGTATTTCTTTTCTTTGTTTGTGTTCACAATAACAAATCTTTCTTCTGCACAGGAAACATCTGTACCTCTCCTTTGCCTTTTTCAGAAGAGACCAAAACCATGCATGTACTCCAAATGGTTCAAGAACAGCTTTCAATTTACTTTGGGTATGCCTTACATACGTGTTTTTAGGGGAATGGTAAGGCGTTGGTCTCGTAAACCAAAGATCATGGGTTTGATTCCCATTCATGCCTTTAAATTAGTGTTCACGTGGTTTCCCTTCACCCAATACACACCTGGTAATAACATGGGGGGTTTATGGTGTTATCTCAAGTGAACAATTTAGGAACCAGTATGATCGCAAACAACACCTTCAAACAAAGAACACCTTCAGGGTGAACAAATATCCTTCCAGGGCTCATATGAAGGAACTTCAGCTGACGACATCTGAGCCACTTCAGAATTACTATCAAGTCAAAGTATTTCTTTTCTTTGTTTGTGTTCACAATAACAAATCTTTCTTCTGCACAGGAAACATCTGTACCTCTCCTTTGCCTTTTTCAGAAGAGACCAAAACCATGCATGTACTCCAAATGGTTCAAGAACAGCTTTCAATTTACTTTGGGTATGCCTTACATACGTGTTTTTAGGGGAATGGTAAGGCGTTGGTCTCGTAAACCAAAGATCATGGGTTTGATTCCCATTCATGCCTTTAAATTAGTGTTCACGTGGTTTCCCTTCACCCAATACACACCTGGTAATAACATGGGGGGTTTATGGTGTTATCTCAAGTGAACAATTTAGGAACCAGTATGATCGCAAACAACACCTTCAAACAAAGAACACCTTCAGGGTGAACAAATATCCTTCCAGGGCTCATATGAAGGAACTTCAGCTGACGACATCTGAGCCACTTCAGAATTACTATCAAGTCAAAGTATTTCTTTTCTTTGTTTGTGTTCACAATAACAAATCTTTCTTCTGCACAGGAAACATCTGTACCTCTCCTTTCCCTTTTTCAGAAGAGACCAAAACCATGCATGTACTCCAAATGGTTCAAGAACAGCTTTCAATTTACTTTGGGTATGCCTTACATACGTGTTTTTAGGGGAATGGTAAGGCGTTGGTCTCGTAAACCAAAGATCATGGGTTTGATTCCCATTCATGCCTTTAAATTAGTGTTCACGTGGTTTCCCTTCACCCAATACACACCTGGTAATAACATGGGGGTTTTATGGTGTTATCTCAAGTGAACAATTTAGGAACCAGTATGATCGCAAACAACACCTTCAAACAAAGAACACCTTCAGGGTGAACAAATATCCTTCCAGGGCTCATATGAAGGAACTTCAGCTGACGACATCTGAGCCACTTCAGAATTACTATCAAGTCAAAGTATTTCTTTTCTTTGTTTGTGTTCACAATAACAAATCTTTCTTCTGCACAGGAAACATCTGTACCTCTCCTTTGCCTTTTTCAGAAGAGACCAAAACCATGCATGTACTCCAAATGGTTCAAGAACAGCTTTCAATTTACTTTGGGTATGCCTTACATACGTGTTTTTAGGGGAATGGTAAGGCGTTGGTCTCGTAAACCAAAGATCATGGGTTTGATTCCCATTCATGCCTTTAAATTAGTGTTCACGTGGTTTCCCTTCACCCAATACACACCTGGTAATAACATGGGGGGTTTATGGTGTTATCTCAAGTGAACAATTTAGGAACCAGTATGATCGCAAACAACACCTTCAAACAAAGAACACCTTCAGGGTGAACAAATATCCTTCCAGGGCTCATATGAAGGAACTTCAGCTGACGACATCTGAGCCACTTCAGAATTACTATCAAGTCAAAGTATTTCTTTTCTTTGTTTGTGTTCACAATAACAAATCTTTCTTCTGCACAGGAAACATCTGTACCTCTCCTTTCCCTTTTTCAGAAGAGACCAAAACCATGCATGTACTCCAAATGGTTCAAGAACAGCTTTCAATTTACTTTGGGTATGCCTTACATACGTGTTTTTAGGGGAATGGTAAGGCGTTGGTCTCGTAAACCAAAGATCATGGGTTTGATTCCCATTCATGCCTTTAAATTAGTGTTCACGTGGTTTCCCTTCACCCAATACACACCTGGTAATAACATGGGGGTTTTATGGTGTTATCTCAAGTGAACAATTTAGGAACCAGTATGATCGCAAACAACACCTTCAAACAAAGAACACCTTCAGGGTGAACAAATATCCTTCCAGGGCTCATATGAAGGAACTTCAGCTGACGACATCTGAGCCACTTCAGAATTACTATCAAGTCAAAGTATTTCTTTTCTTTGTTTGTGTTCACAATAACAAATCTTTCTTCTGCACAGGAAACATCTGTACCTCTCCTTTGCCTTTTTCAGAAGAGACCAAAACCATGCATGTACTCCAAATGGTTCAAGAACAGCTTTCAATTTACTTTGGGTATGCCTTACATACGTGTTTTTAGGGGAATGGTAAGGCGTTGGTCTCGTAAACCAAAGATCATGGGTTTGATTCCCATTCATGCCTTTAAATTAGTGTTCACGTGGTTTCCCTTCACCCAATACACACCTGGTAATAACATGGGGGGTTTATGGTGTTATCTCAAGTGAACAATTTAGGAACCAGTATGATCGCAAACAACACCTTCAAACAAAGAACACCTTCAGGGTGAACAAATATCCTTCCAGGGCTCATATGAAGGAACTTCAGCTGACGACATCTGAGCCACTTCAGAATTACTATCAAGTCAAAGTATTTCTTTTCTTTGTTTGTGTTCACAATAACAAATCTTTCTTCTGCACAGGAAACATCTGTACCTCTCCTTTCCCTTTTTCAGAAGAGACCAAAACCATGCATGTACTCCAAATGGTTCAAGAACAGCTTTCAATTTACTTTGGGTATGCCTTACATACGTGTTTTTAGGGGAATGGTAAGGCGTTGGTCTCGTAAACCAAAGATCATGGGTTTGATTCCCATTCATGCCTTTAAATTAGTGTTCACGTGGTTTCCCTTCACCCAATACACACCTGGTAATAACATGGGGGTTTTATGGTGTTATCTCAAGTGAACAATTTAGGAACCAGTATGATCGCAAACAACACCTTCAAACAAAGAACACCTTCAGGGTGAACAAATATCCTTCCAGGGCTCATATGAAGGAACTTCAGCTGACGACATCTGAGCCACTTCAGAATTACTATCAAGTCAAAGTATTTCTTTTCTTTGTTTGTGTTCACAATAACAAATCTTTCTTCTGCACAGGAAACATCTGTACCTCTCCTTTGCCTTTTTCAGAAGAGACCAAAACCATGCATGTACTCCAAATGGTTCAAGAACAGCTTTCAATTTACTTTGGGTGTGCCTTACATACTTGTTTTTAGAGGAATGGTAAGGCGTTGGTCTCGTAAACAAAGATCATGGGTTTGATTCCCATTCATGCCTTTAAATTAGTGTTCACGTGGTTTCCCTTCACCCAATAAACACCTGGTAATAACATGGGGGTGTTATGGTTGTATCTCAAGTGAACAATTTAGGAACCAGTATGATCGCAAACAACACCTTCAAACAAAGAACACCTTCAGGGTGAACAAATATCCTTCCAGGGCTCATATGAAGGAACTTCAGCTGACGACATCTGAGCCACTTCAGAATTACTATCAAGTCAAAGTATTTCTTTTCTTTGTTTGTGTTCACAATAACAAATCTTTCTTCTGCACAGCAAACATCTGTACCTCTCCTTTGCCTTTTTCAGAAGAGACCAAAACCATGCATGTACTCCAAATGGTTCAAGAACAGCTTTCCATTTACTTTGGGTATGCCTTACATACGTGTTTTTAGGGGAATGGTAAGGCGTTGGTCTCGTAAACCAAAGATCATGGGTTTGATTCCCATTCATGTCTTTAAATTAGTGTTCATGTGGTTTCCCTTCACCCAATACACACCTGGTAATAACATGGGGGTTTTGTGGTGTTATCTCAAGTGAACGATTTTGGAACCAGTATGATTGCAAGCAATACCTTCAGTGTGAGCAAATATCCTTCCAGGGCAGGTTAACAGCTTGTGGTATGTGGCCGGTTGACAAAGACTTACCTATTATATATATATTTTTTTCACATTATGTTGTGTTTACTGTGTTGTTTATTGTTGTGACTGAAATTTTCACGGAAACTGGCACTAGAATTTCCTATGGGATGAATTTATTTATATACAGATTCCTTTCATGTGTGTGTGTTAGTGTGTGTGTGTGTGTGTTTGTGTGTGGATAAAAATAAGAGAAATCCCATCACCCAAAATGATACAATCTGCATTGAGTATAGTGGTAAATTAAATTAGGACATACTAGTAAGATAGTAAGATAATAACTCAAACACTCACCTTCTCTCGAACCTTCTCCATGATAAATGACATAAGAACCAACAGAATCCACCACCGCTCCCTGCCCGGACACCGACACACAGACGCACATGAAGCCGAGTCTTACCGATGATGGGTCGGCTGTTGAGCGGCTGGTCCATCGCTCCTCACCAGAGAGAAATGCTGCAGCAAGAAGAGCCACCTACAAGCAAGAAGAGCCACCACAGCTGGAACAGGATCTGGGAGGTGGGAGGTGCTGCCTGTCTGACATGACTCTGGTGACTGGTTGGTCACGAGAGGTGTGACCTTCCACGCTGGACCTTCACTCACCTCATGAGTCCATGATGATTCAGATTTGAAAGCACAACGATGCGTCTTGATGCATTTCAGAATCATTATTATTGAATCAATTCAATAATCAGACTACATCAGTAAGTCTCTGACAGTGGTCACTGCTTTCACATTTATTCACTTTAGACTCTGGTTATCGAGGTGGCTTCCCTGCCCCCTCGGGCCCCATGAGTAGCACCACTGCCCTGAGACTTAGTGCCGGACAGTCTAGTTAAGCCAACAAGCTTTTCTTCCGTTCTTTAGACTGTCAGTTAGGGGAGGGGGGACTGAGTAGGAACAGGTTTTACTATTTAAGTAGCTCATGGTTTTGCACCACCTGCTGCACCAACTCATTGGTCATCACCATGAACTAACACAATACAATTTTATTTCACCAGTTAATGTTACTGCTCATTGACAGTTATTCAAAGGCATGGATGGGAATCGAACCCATGATCTTTGGTTTACGAGACCAACGCCTTACCACTTGGCCACCACGCCTGCATCTGTGGAAGTCTCTAATCATGTTTAGGTAATATTTACAGTTATCCTGTGTGTTGAACACATTTTGTAAAGTTATTGAAGGGAATTAATTGTCACCACAATATCCCCATATATGATTTTGTAAAATAATATCTGATCAGAAGTAACACATCCACCAGTATCTCTAAAACAGAATATTATTTGTGATTGTTTTCTTGAGCATCAGACTGTAAGCAACGTCTCATTGTTAATTTGAGTCACATTAAGTCAACCAAAATCATTATATTTAGTAATTTTAGAAAGTCTTCTGTAGTTAAGGAGGTCCTGACATCAGCGGTTTTATCTGCAGCCAATCACATTAAAACTGGCGAGAGAAGCAATGTCTCTTTAACAACGATGAGGACACAACAAGCAAGGACTGAAGGTGGCTGCAGGGAAACCACTGATGTCAGGGGTCTAAATACAAAAGACTTTCCTCAAATGATTAAATATGATGATTTCGGCTGACTTACTCTGACTCAAATTAACAATGAGACGGTCAGATTGTTTAACGGCTCATCTATGTAATTATTGATTTCTCCTTTTGGTTGAAGGACATCGTTACAAAATGAAACTTCAAAAACCATATCCCATGTTCTCTGCGCTGTCAGGAATAAAATGCTGCATGTTTCATTAATACTGGTGATCAGATTATTTTACACTTTTAAACGGATAGGGGATATTGTGGTGAGAATGAATTTCCTTACATACCTTAACAAAATGTATTTAACACACATAACTGTAAATACGGTTTAATGATAATTAGAGGTTTTATGGAGACAGGCGTGGAGACAGGCGTTGGTCTTGTAAACCAAAGATCATGGGTTCAATTCCCATCCATACCTTTAAGTAAGTGTCAATGTGGGTTCCTGGAAAGCACTCAGATCTGTACACCACATTCCAAACTTGTCTGGGTTATTATCTGTAAAGGCTGAATTATACAAACACACAAAGAAGAGACGTCTTCTCCTTCGTCGACTGTTTATTTAGATCGCCACTCCGGCTCCTCATAGCCTATTTCTCGCGGACAAATCAGTCAGTGACAGGTTATACAAGTGGTCATACTTTCGGATCTCTTCTGCCAAGTGCTCATCTATTTGGTCCATATTCGTTCTTCTAAATCTTCCGTGATTTCCGCGTATTGTGGGGCATGAAACCGGAAACTAGACTCCAGACGGGATGTAGTAAGCAGACTAGTCTACAGACAGTCTACAAGAATTTGTCGTGTAGTTAGAAAAATTGCCGGACGCATGCAAGCCGCCAGAGGGCACGAGAGGGGCGTGTTGCGTGTCTTGCGTGGATGCGTGCAACCCGACTATAATTCGGCCTTAACACTGTGAACCCTGGACGACCTCAAGTTTCTTGGTGATTGGTATGTGATCACGATATCATCACCGATCACCACATAACGATTTATACTTTAATTAAATTGCTCAAATCTTTCTTTTGCACAAGACTCATTCAGTCTCTCCTGACTCCCTCTCCTGAATAGTTTTACTTTTTTAATCACAGTATCCGGAGTCTTATGGATGTATGTTATGTTAATAATGTTATTTTTCGAACATTACACTTTTATTTCACTTTTCTGCTACTATTATTTACCACTGCATTCACATATTACAGAACTGTCGCTGTTCCATTGGAGGTCTTTACGGTCGGTGACTTCATCAGGTTGAAGATGTTCCCCCAGTGACGGGCTCCTCACCTCCATCAATCAAAGTAGTAGCTCTGAACGAAGACGGAGTCCATGCCTTTGAAGACAGGACAGAAGTTGTAGATGAGCGCTCTCTCCTCCTCCTCCCGACTCGGGAAACTGTGGTTGTTCTTCATGGCTGGAAGGGAAGTGAGAGAGGAGGTGAACAAAAGACAGAAAAGGCAGAACGTAGTCAGGAGTATGTGTTTGTGTTTTCTTTCATTTCTTTTTACAAAGACTACTTGAACAAAACATCAAATGAGGGCGACACACGACCCTTAGAGTTGCTCAGTCTATTCTACGGGTGAAACTCCACGAACATCTGCAGGGTTGTTTGGATTCAGTCTTAATTTAACTTCACAAGAAAATGGTTCCGGGAATTATTATCAGTTTCACATGGGCGGAGCTATATTCTTATCGGATGAGTTAAAGAAGAAATTATTGGAGAGATACTGGTTTGCAAACCAGTCCTAATAAATAAAACCACAACGCCATACAAAGCAGACGTCAAGGTGGAATCACCCTCAGTTATGATATGGTGGCATGCTGGGAAAATGGTTAGGTCGCAGGTGAAATCAAATCATCTGTTGTCTAGGTTTGTGTAAGTTTACGTAGTGTTATTAAAATGTTAAAAACAATGGATTATATAACAGTTTTCAACCAATGCCATAGAAATATGGATATGTTGTGAAAAAAGCTAGGAGATCCCTGGTGTTACCTTCAGAGACGAAGAAGCTGGCAGAGTAGAAGGCGACTCTTGTTGCAGCGGTGGAATGAATCATCCCCGGTTTGTCCACCCACTCAAAGGGGTTTTTCTCCGGATGCCACAGAACTCCATAAATTGGATACCGGTAGGCTGGAAACCACCAGAGACAATGTCAGCTGACCTCACTCATGCACGGAGACATTACAGTCAGTATTCAACCAAGAGTTATTTTCTATCAGATGATCGTCTCTCGATCTTCTAGGACTCGTTGTGGAGTTTGTGTCATTCAAGCGGTTTTCCAACATGAAACTGATTTATCTGCTCGGACCTTCGTGCTCACGGTCATTTTACATCAAACTACACTCAAGGTACCTTCCATGGTTGAGATGAATTCTTGTTTCCCATCGTGGTTCGTCGACAGGACCTTGTAAAACTTCTTCAGCGTGGGATTCGCGCTGAAGTTCTGAAATCCACACATTTAACATCAATAGAGTTTTAGTCGCGCTTTGCTCCTTTTGTGTAAATGAATACATGCACTTTAAACATATTGAATCCCTTTTGTTTTAAGCAGGAACATACAATCACGTGAGGCTGGTAGTGTGGTGCAATGATTAGAGCTCACAGGTCATAGACGATGTGTTTGAGCCTGATAACTGTGGTAAAAGTGGTAACCAAAATACTGACGATTCATCATCGAGAGACTAATTTGATTCCATAACAAGTCACAATCAGTGGTGTGGTGGCCAAGTGGAAAGGCGTTGGTCTCGTAAACCAAAGATCATGGGTTCAATCCCCATCCATGCCTTTGAAAAGTGTTGGGTGTGTAATCTGCCTTGGGGAAGAACATCCACACATCCATACCTTCATTTAGGTTACAAGAGAAATACTTTGCCTCGATACCACAACTACAGGAGCTAGAAAAGGAAAACCAGTAAATGACCAGTAGGAAATACCTTGGTGGACAGACTCCACTTGTGGAAGTTGGCCGTGATGTTTTCCTCGGTCAGAGACCTCAGCACATCTTTGGGGAAACTCCGAAACAGAAGGTGTGTCTCATTAGCATTGGCCCCGCCCACATCATACAACTCCAAACACCATGAATGAGGGGGCTGGGGATAGAACACAATAACATTTTGAATCCAGGAATCCGAATAACACGCCCTCTATGTTGGAGGCAGAGCTCGAGGTTGATGGTGTTTCGTCGTCAATTTCCCTGGTGGAGGTCACTGAGGTAGTCAAACATCTCCGCAGTGACAAAGCCCCAGGGATTGATGAGATCCAGCCAGAAATGCTAAAGGCTCTGGGTGTTGAGGGGCTGTCATGGTTGACACGCCTATTCAACATCGCGTGGGAGTCGGGTACAGTGCCAAAGGAGTGGCAAACCGGGGTGGTGGTTCCCCTGTTCAAAAAGGGGGACCAGAGAGTGTGTACCAATTACCGGGGTATCACACTTCTCAGCCTCCCTGGTAAAGTCTACTCCAAGGTGCTGGAAAGGAGGGTTCGGCCGATCGTCGAACCTCAGATTGAAGAGGAACAATGCGGTTTTCACCCCGGACGTGGAACTACGGACCAGCTCTTCACTCTCGCAAGGATCCTGGAGGGGGCCTGGGAGTATGCCCATCCGGTCCACTTGTGTTTTGTGGATCTGGAGAAGGCGTATGACCGGGTCCCCCAGGAGAAACTGTGGGAGGTGCTGCGGGAGTATGGGGTAAGGGGGTCTATCCTCAGGGCCATCCAATCCCTGTACTCCCAAAGCGAGAGCTGTGTTTGCGTCCTCGGCAGCCAGTCAGTTTCGTTCTCAGTGGGAGCTTGTCTCCGCCAGGGCTGCGCCTTGTCACCAATCCTGTTTGTGATATACATGGACAGGATATCAAGGAGTTCAAGTACCTCGGGGTCTTGTTCGCGAGTGAGGGTACTATGGAGCGTGAGATTGGCCGGAGAATCGGAGCAGCGGGGGCGGTATTGCGTTCGCTTTACCGCACCGTTGTAACGAAAAGAGAGCTGAGCCGCAAGGCAAAGCTCTCGATCTACCGGTCGATCTTCGTTCCTATCCTCACCTATGGTCATGAGGGCTGGGTGATGACCGAAAGGACGAGATCGCGGGTACAAGCGGCCGAGATGAGTTTTCTCAGAAGGGTGGCTGGCGTCTCCCTTAGGGATAGGGTGAGAAGCTCAGCCATCCGTGAGGAACTCGGATTAGAGCCGCTGCTCCTTTACTTAGAAAGGAGTCAGCTGAGGTGGTTCGGGCATCTGGTAAGGATGCCCACTTTCAGGCACGTCCAGTGGGGAGGAGACCTCGGGGAAGACCCAGGACTAGGTGGAGAGATTATATCTCAACACTGGCCTGGGAACGCCTCGGGATCCCCCCGTCAGAGTTGGTCAATGTGGCCCGGGAAAGGGAAGTCTGGGGCCCCTGCTTGAGCTGCTCCCCCCGCGACCCGACCCCGGATAAGCGGACGAAAATGAGAGATGATGATGAATGATGAGATCCAGGACTTCATCAGGATAATTTGCTCTTACAGATAATTTTCCAGCAGGATTCCTATAAAAGGAATCCCTCACTAACTGTGTCAAGTAAAACCTTCAAGATCTCCTCCAAGGACACTAAGTGGTGGAAAGTCTTTAAAAAGAATTCTTACTGAATCTGCGTATCAATGTAGATTAGTAGACACAGAGACTCGTCAACCAAACATCAGGGTTCAATCTCTATTCATGCCTTCATTGTGAATATGGTAATTATGCCTGATGGTTAATATAGATTTGTAACAGTATGACACAGTCTAAATTCACTTATGGGTTCAATCCCCATTCATCCCTTTAAATTAGTGGAATTGACAGGATAACTGTTCACATGCCAGAGGACGTGTGAAGTCGTTTTTGTGAGAGAAGTGAAGAAAAGAAAAGCGTCCTGATGTGAGTAAGTTTAAAAAAGGAAGATTCAGATCAGTCTCATTCATTTTGGCTCCGCCCACATCATACATCACTAGACACCATGAGTGAAGAGGCTGTGGATTGAACACATATACTATTTGAGTCCTGCAGGTATGTAGGATAATTTTGCTCTTTATGATAATTTTCCAGCAGGATTCCTATAAAAGGAATCCCACATCAAATGTCCAAAACAAAAAACATCATTGTGCTACGGTTGTTTTGCAATAATATTCAAGATGCCATGAAAAAGACATCTTAACTGATTGAAATGGGTTCAAGTGTTAGTCTCACAAAACCAAGGATGTCTATAAAAACGTGTTTCCATCGAATAAGGACGTGTGAAGCTCCTCATGTGGGAACAGTAGAGATGTGATGATGTGAGGTCGCTCAAAGAGAGCAGAGGACAGTGAACTTTACTTCGTGTGAAGTTGAGCGGCAGAGCCACAGCGTGGGTGTCAGTGAGCGTGAGCAGGTGCTTCTTCGCTGTTAAGACAGTCAGCTGCTCGAAGCCCAGACAAGTTCCCCAGACGGGGAAGTAGTCCGAGGCATCGTTGGCCTGCAGGAGGAGAGAGGGAGGAGAGAGGGAGGGGAAAATTTGAAAACCTTTAAATTACCCAGGATATGTTTCCATTGTCTGGCTTCTTTGTCTTCAACTGTTCTCGTCATGTGACAGAGGCATTAATGAGGAGGATTATCAGATTACATGTCAGGTATAAACAAGCCAGATTGAACCCAAAGAAAGAAACTGACAATCTGCACAGTGCACGATATAAACACTTACAAACACCGATCAGAGACATGTCACGTACCAGCCTGCTTCAAGACCTCCACCATCATCCCTGTCCGCAAAAAAACCAAGATCGCTGGACTCAACGATTACAGACTAGTTGCCCTGACCTCTGTGGTGATGAAGGCATTTGAGCGCCTCTTGCTGTTCCACCTCAAAGCCATCACTGACCCTCTCCTGGACCCCCTGCAGTTTGCCTACAGAGCCAACAGGTCTGTAGACGATGCAGTCAACCTGGCCCTCCACTTCAACCTCCAGCACCTGGACTCCTCAGGAACCTACGCCAGGATCCTGTTTGTGGACTTCAGCTCTGCCTTCAACACAATCATCCCGAATCTGCTACAGGAGAAGCTCTCCCAGCTGAGTGTGCCTGACTCCACCTGCAGGTGGATCACAGACTTCCTGTCTGACAGGAGGCAACGCGTGAGGCTGGGTAAGTATGTCTCTGAATTCAGATCCATTAGCACCGGTTCCCCTCAAGGCTGTGTTCTTTCACCTCTTCTCTTCTCCCTGTATACCAACAGCTGCACCTCCAGTCACCAGTCCGTCAAACTCCTGAAGTTCGCGGATGACACCACCCTCATTGGGCTCATCTCTGGTGGGGATGAGTCTGCCTACAGGTGGGAGATTGACCGTCTGGTGACCTGGTGTGAGCAGAACAACCTGGAGCTCAACGCTCGGAAAACAGTGGGGATGATTGTGAACTTCAGAAGGAACCCAGCCCCACCCACCCCCATCACCCTGAGAGACGCCCTAGTCGTCACTGCGGAGTCCTTCCGCTTCCTGGGCACCATCATCTCCCAAGACCTCAAATGGGAGCTGAACATCAGCTCCATCACCAAAAGAGGACAACAGAGGATGTACTTCCTGCGGCAGCTGAAGAAATTCAACCTGCCAAAGACTATGATGGTGCACTTCTACACCTGCATCATCGAGTCCATCCTCACCACCTCCATCTCCATCTGGTTCGCTGCTGCCACCGCTAACGACAAAAGGAGGCTGCAGCGGATCATCCGTTCTGCTGAGAAGGTGATCGGCTGCAATCTGCCATCTCTACAGGACCTGTTTGCCTCTAGGTCCCTGAGGCGTGCAGGTAAGATTGTGGCTGATCCCTCCCACCCGGGTCACAAACTATTTGAGGTTCTTCCCTCAGGCAGGAGGCTGCGGTCCATCAGGACCAGAACCTCCCGCCACAAGAGCAGCTTTTTCCCGTCTGCAGTTGGCCTTATCAACAAGGCCCGGGCCCCCATCTGACTCGGTCTTCTATTCCGCCCCCTCACACCAAGGATGTGTTAAATTAACACATTATATCATATCATATTATATTATACTGCATTCATTGCATATTACAATCGGACACTGTTTACTGTTTTGCATTTTGCATTTCACTTTTTACTTCACTTTTTATATCTTTTATCTTCTACATATTTTTATCCAGAAATGTTTATGTAAAAATAAATGTTACTTTGTATAAATATCGGAAAAAAGTGAGTAAATAAGAAGCAAACAGTGAGTAAATATATACTGGTTTTCTATTTTTTATTGCCTTTCCTATGTATGTTGTATTTATTGCGTTTTTATGTTATTGTGTTTTTATGTCCTATGTTTATTGTATGCACCTATTACCAGAGCAAATACCTTGTAGGTGTAAACCTACTTGGCAATAAAATACTTCTGATTCTGATTCTGATTCTACTGCTGAAGGCACGAGACATCGCTTTCAGATCAGGTGATGATCAGGCCTACAGTTCATCCAGGGCTGACCTGAAGAGGGGCATCAAGAAGGCCCAGCCCTGCCACACGCTAAGGATTGAGGAGCACTTCAAAAACAACTCCGACCCCAGACGTATGTGGCAAGGCATCCAGGCTTTAACTGACTATAAACCCACCAACACCACCCCCCAAAACAGTGATGCCTCCTTCCCTGACGAGCTCAACAGCTTTTATGCTCGCTTTGACAGGGAAAACCAGGAGGCGGCTATCAAGGCTGTGCTCACTTCAGACCACCAGCCCCTCACACTCTCCTCCATCGATGTGTGCAAATAGACAAACGCGCTGCAAATAAAGGAGAAACGACAACGGAAGTGTTTCCAGAGGACAGCTAAAAGTGATGGACACTGCTGCCACAGCAGACACAAAAACGTCCAATACACCATACAAATTCGGTTCCACACAGGGGTCGGCCACCCGCAGCTCTGGAGCCGAATGCGGCTCTCAGCCCTTCTGCAGTGTGTGTGTGTGTGTCTCAGTGTCTGTGTGTGTGTAGCGGGTGGACCGGACCCCGCCCACTCGCTCAGAAGAGGGGGCAAAATTTCTCTTCTGATAGTAAAGGTTTCAAACCCCTGCACACTAGTGACAATGCATTGCCTGACAAACAGGGGCTTGCTTGTTAGCGCTGTTTATTCAGTTTAATAGGAGAAGACGGCATGTCTCTAGATCGGACCATCTTCCGTGATCAGAGCTCAAGGCCAATGTATGCTTCTCCGTTTTGACGGACACGGACAGATAGGACCGCCTTCTTTGCCGTGGAACGCCCTCTCCGGGGCTCCTCGGAGAGCTTTTCGTGCAGCTCGGATTTTTACACGTCGGCATGGAGGAGAACCCATGGATAGCTCTTGGCTGTGATTGGTCCGCTAACGACATCATTTTCGGACCTCAAACTTCCTGTTTCATTCCCTAAATCACAATAAACCTAAATCACAACTACAACTCTATGATTAATGTGACAAGTGTGTTAAACCAGCGGCGTTGTCCGGCTGACGGTGGCTGGTTAGAGCACTTACGGCATGTGTGTACGGTCACATACGGATATAACAAACTTTGATAACGGGGATAGCGGGCTAGCCACCATGCTAACTGCGGTGGGAACAGCGCAAAAACCCGCTGACTTTAATCCCACGGCTCTCATGACACTGTTTCTCAAACACCGTCAGGTTAGAAGCAAACACTTGGTAGTAGTTAGTATCGGGTGTCCCTGCTGACTGTGTGTGGAAGCTGGGGGGAAGCTAGCTGCCTCCGTGTAGCTTCAAGCTGTTGCAGCTGTTGAATTAGCAACGCAGTTTGGAAACAAGACCGAGGTACTGCTGCGCTAAGACACGATAACATAAGCATTATGACTCGCTGGGTGTCACTTTATTTCAGCAAAAACTGTCGCGTCATCAACATCCCTTTTCTGTTGTCATCGTTCACTGTGTGTGAGGAGCCGGGAGGACGTTAATAAACCAGCGTGGATTTCTTTTCTTACTTTGCTTGTGTTTTCTTAAGTTGCTGTTCGTTGAGCTCTCAGGGCCACCGTACCATTCTCTTGGCATTGGAAAAAATAATATTGTGTTCCTGCTTTATCAAAACATTGTCAACAATGTCACTCTGTCCATAACAAGACAGGTGTGAGACCAACAATGTGATGCACACACATTTCTAGGTAATTTCAAGATTAAACACTAGGAAGGAAAAGGTTATTTCTAAATCATTTGTGTGAAGGCCATTTATCTGGCCCAAACTGTTCATGCCCCCACCTCCGAACTTTATTGCATAGAGTTCAATCAGACACAGACTAGATAACATTTTAATTCCTAACAGTATTTGATGAATGTGTTTGTGTATGTGAAACAATATTATTGACCTCATGGGCAATACGGTTTGACTTTTTATTGATGATGTCGTCAAAATAATTCATAAAAGGACAAGTTTAGGATTTGTAATTTTAGATTGTTGTTTTTTGTGTCAGTAACTTGTTTGTTGTGGACTTGCAGTTTCCTTTTTGTTTGAGTTTTGTGTATTTGGGTTTTTGGGGTTTGTCTTCGTCTGCTCTTTGAGTTTTTCATTACCTGATTTTCAAACTTCTTTCCTTCTTTGTCTCAGAATCCTTTTATTTCACTTTCTTCTTCTTTTATTTTTCACAGCATTCACATAATACTGAGCAAATCAGCTAAAGTTGCTAATTGTTGCTGTTACATTGGAGGTTTCAATGTCACTGACTCCATCAGGTTTGAGATTTCCCTCCAGTGACGGGTTCAGCATCAATCAAAGTAATAGATCTGCATGAAGATGGACCCATTGCCAGTGAAGATGGGAGAGTAGTTGTAGATGAGCGCTCTCTCTTCCTCCTCCTGACTCGGGAAACGATGGGTGCTCTTCCTGGCTGGAATGGAAGTGAGAGAGGAAGTGAACAAAAGAAAGAAAAGGACTTCAGCAGCTGCTGGTTTTTCCTTAATGTTCTGGAAAAGTTTGGAGCTTTTCTGCAACGATTACTTAAACAAAACGAAATTCAAATGAAGGAGTTACATGACAACTGTGTTACAGCCGAATACATGTAGAGAGTGAATCTCTCTGAACAATTTGGTGTGGATCTAAATGAGATCCCTGGTGTTACTGTTACCTTCAGAGACGAAGAAGCTGCCAGAGTAGAAGGAGACTCTTATTGCAGCGGTGGAGTGAATCATCCCCGGTTTGTCGATCCACTCGAAGGGGGTTTTCTCCGGATGCCACTGTAATCCATAAATTGGATACTGGTAGGCTGGAAACCAGCAGAGACAATGTCAGCACACCTCACTCATGCACGGAGGAATTACAGTCAGTATTAAACAAAGAGTTATTTCTTATCAGATGATCGTCTCTCGATCTTCTAGGACTCGTTGTGGAGTTGGTTTCATTAAAGCTGTTTTCCAACATGAAACTGATTCATCTGCTCTGACCTTCGTGCTCACGGTCACTTTACATCAAACTACACTCAGATTACCGTGTCTAGGAAAGAAAGGTACCTTCGATAGTGGAGATGAATTCTAGCTTCCCATCGTGGTTCGTCGACAGGACCTTGTAAAACTCCTGTAGCCTGGAATTCCCGTTGAAGCTCTGAAATCCAAAGAGTTAACATCAAAAATCAATCAAATACCTTGGACGTCAGAACTACTACATTATCTTAGGAGGATGATGGCTGATCAATATCTCGAATATCTCAACCCAGTTCTGAAAACACCATCATTAATCAATGTCTGGATTAAAATGCTCTGGTCTCATAGATGAAAGAATCCAAGGGGATTTTGTAATGTAATCTAATGTGTTTAACTCACAAGGTCAGATACGGGGTGGTGACCAAGTGGTAAGGCATTGATCTGGTAAACCAAAGATCATGGGTTTGATTCCCATTCATGCCTTTAAATTAGTGTTCACAGGTTTGTCCTTCACCTAATACACATTGCATATGAAGCAACGTCATCTGCGCCGCGGCAGATTTACTATGAAGTCAAAGTATTTATTTTCTTCATGTTGATTTGTTTGTGTTCACGATATTACACAATAACAAATCTTTCTTCTGCACAGGAAACATCTGTACCTCTCCTTTGCTCACTCGTGCCGACACATACAAACACACTTCTGAACTCAGACTGTGTTTGATTCACTGAATAAAATAATTGATTTGCTGCTGAAATTAGCACAACAGAGGCGTGGTGGCCAAGTGGTAAGGCGTTGGTCTCGTAAACCAAAGATCATGGGTTCAATCCCCATCCACGCCTTTGAACGGTGCTTCTATAAGCTGTATATCTTCTATGGAGGACCATACATGACTTAATTAGAAATAAATAAATAAATATGTTAATAACAATAGAAATGTCTAAATAAATGTCTTAAATATATTTGCACATTTATTTATTTATACTTAAGTCATGTATGGTCCTCCATAGTCTTCTACACTACTTTCAAGATAAAGAAAAAATGTGTTGTATTCAGTCTTTTTTTGTTTACAGGAAATGATACCACAACTTAATGAATAATGAATAAGGTGAGATTTACACTGTCAGGTTGTTCTAAGTAGAAGGATGAAGAGACAAATGTGGAAAACCAGTAAATGACCAGTAGGAAATACCTCGGCGGACAGACTCCACTTGTGGAAGTGGGGGCAGATGTTTTCCTCAGTCAGAGACCTCACCACATCTTTGGGGAAACTCTGAAACAGACGGCTGGAACGGGCCACTGCAGGACGGACACAGATTTGTGGTGAGGCAGGAGGATCTGTTAAATCCTGGACTCTAACATCATTGGACATTTTGACTGGAGTCAGTGAGGGACAGCCAAGGTTCCTTCAACTCAATGAGATCACATGTGGAGTTCAATGTCACAGCTGTTGCTGCGGAAAACTTAGTAGAACTGAAAATGTAACTTTACATTGATTATAGCTGTAAGAGTGAAGGTGTGTCTCATTTGCATTGGCTCCGCCCACATCATACAACACCAAACACCATGAATGAGGAGGCTGGGGATAGAACACAATAACATTTTGAATCCAGAATTTTATCAGGATAATTTGCTCTTACAGATATTTTTCCAGCAGGATTCCTATAGGATTCCTTCTCCTGGGTTCAGTCTTTCAAACCCGTTTCTTGCTCGACCTGAGTATCAATATAGATTTGTACACACTGTATGTAAATGTACTCAGAAATTCAAAACCCATGGGTATAGTGTCCAAGTGGAAAGTTTTTGCTCCTGTGAACCAAACATTATGTGTTCAATCCCCATCATCCCTTTAAATTAGATCACTTTACAGAACTGTTCATATCATTCAACATTTTAGACGTATGTCGTCCCAGAGGACGTGTGAAGTAGTTTTTCTAAGAGAAGTGAAGAAAAGAAGAACCATAAAAAGAATTCCGCATCTTCCCACAGACTTCAAAACATGTTTCCATCAAATAATCAGAAAGGGAAAAGATTAGGTCATTTTAAAACATGTTTAACCAACAGGGGAACTGTCCAAGGTGTTGGTGTTCTATTCTCATCCATGGCTTTAACTTGTGTTCAGCTCAAATTAGAACTGTCCATATCATCCCTCATGATATAACTTACAAGTGAAAAGTCTTATAAATCAAGGCATTGACTTCACGAAGGACGTGAGACGTCCCTCGTGTAGGAAAAACAGAAGAACCCTTCATGATGTGAGGTCGCTCAAAGAGAGAGAGCAGAGGACAGGGAACATTACTTGGTGTGAGGTCGAGCGGCAGAGCCACAGCCATGGTGTCAGTGAGCGAGAGCAGGTGTTCCTTCGCTGTTAAGACAGTCAGCATCTCGAAGCCAAGACAAGATCCCAAGATGGGGAAGTAGTCTGAGGCATCGTTGGCCTGCAGGAGGAGAGAGAGAGAGAGGAGAGAGAGAGGAGAGAGAGAGGAGAGCGGGAGGTGAAGATGAGGGAGGTGGAGCGACATTTAAAACTTTTCATGATGATTTGATGCTTGCAGTTTTATCCATTATTTATAAAGTTCTTTTTAACTTCAATCTCAAACTGTTCAACATATTCACCAAGGGATCTTCCCACTGCAGCAACATTCTTAAGATGTTCTTAAGACCAGAGTCATTAGTCAAACAAATGTGACAGAATACATAGGAAAAGAATGAGAGCTCTAAGTTTGCAATGCAAGAAATATAGGAAAAGCTCAATGCAGATTTGCATTGCAATAGCAAGGATTGACTGATGACAACTGGGTTGAGGCTCTGATTGGAATCTTCACCGCAAAGGAAGGAAGTCACTTCACCTGGACTCAAATCAGTTAAACAGGTTTGATTGGTTTACCCTCAGAGCCAAGTTGAACATTATACCGGCGGCTCGACTGTAGGGCGACTCCAGCAGATCGGAATTTCCTCCCGGCAGCACAAACCTGCAGGGAGACCGGGTTCCACATTTATCCTGAACAGATCCTTAGCAGATGATGTCACTCGGAGACACTTCACATGTGTCTAAACACAATTCATGTAGATTTCACATGAGTAATAACAATGAGGAGCATCTACAAACATACAGAGAGCAGAGCAGTGGTTAACTCACCCGTTTATTGAGTTGAATATCTTAGTATATTCTTCTTCTGAGAGATTTAATCTGATGAAGAAAAAATATGTTTAAACATTTAAACTGGTCGTCCACATCACAACAATTTGTTTTTGTTGTAATTCACATGTTGTGTTAAAGCAAATGATTTGTTTAAAAGAGGAGGAAACAGAAAAAGAATACAGTTGAAATCTGAATCTCAGGAACAAGCCATAAAACTGAACTCTCCGGCAAAGAGTGAAGTCATGAGTCTGATTCTTCTTGAGTTGTTCTACCTGACAGGTACGACTCTGGCCCCGGCTGCCTCCAGGTATTTCACATAGCAAGCAGGAATGTAGGAATAGCCCCTTGTAGCCTGACTCTCTTTACTGGCTTCATCTGCCAACACCCCTACAGAGAACAGGAGACAGTTAACGCACATACACAACTATCAGAGAGAGAGAGAGAGAGAGAGAGAGAGAGAGAGAGACACACACACTTTTTCTAGGATTTTGGAAAAAAGGGCAGGTTTGATATTGGTCTATAATTAGCTATGGATCAAGAGTGAGGTTTAATTACAGCTGTTCCAGCTAGAGTCATCTGCAGGCATCTGTTTACCAACAAATATTTAGCTGGAAATAAAAACCTTCTACTTCCAACTTCTATTACTCTATGCCAATAGCACCTACTGTGATTCTGACTGTTGGGGTCAAAAACTCAGAGTGTTACCTTTTTCAAAAGAGACCAAAAACCATGCATATTCTCCAAAAGGTTCAATAACTGCTTTCAATTTACTTTGGGTATGCCTTACATGCGTGTTTTTAGAGGAATTTCACCAGAATTTAAACAGGTTAACAGCTTGTGGTATGTGGCCAAGTGGTGGCCAAGCGGTAAGGTGTTGGTCTCGTAAACCATGGGTTCAATTCTCATTCATGCCTCTAAATTAGTGTTCATGTGGTTTCCTCTCACCCAATACACACCTGGTAGTATCATGGGGGTTTTATGGTGTTATCTCAAGTGAACAATTTAGGAACCAGTATGATCGCAAACAACACCTTCAAACAAAGAACACCTTCAGGGTGAACAAATATCCTTCCAGGGCTCATATGAAGGAACTTCAGCTGACGTCATCTGAGCCACTTCAGAATTACTATCAAGTCCAAGTATTTCTTTTCTTTGTTTGTGTTCAAAATAACAAATCTCTCTTCTGCACAGGAAACATCTGTACCTCTCCTTTGCCTTTTTCAGAAGAGACCAAAACCATGCATGTACTCCAAATGGTTCAAGAACAGCTTTCAATTTACTTTGGGTATGCCTTACATACGTGTTTTTAGGGGAATGGTAAGGCGTTGGTCTCGTAAACCAAAGATCATGGGTTTGATTCCCATTCATGCCTTTAAATTAGTGTTCACGTGGTTTCCCTTCACCCAATACACACCTGGTAATAACATGGGGGTTTTATGGTGTTATCTCAAGCGAACAATTTAGGAACCAGTATGGTCGCAAACAACACCTTCAAACAAAGAACACCTTCAGGGTGAACAAATATCCTTCCAGGGCTCATATGAAGGAACTTCAGCTGACGACATCTGAGCCACTTCAGAATTACTATCAAGTCAAAGTATTTCTTTTCTTTGTTTGTGTTCACAATAACAAATCTTTCTTCTGCACAGGAAACATCTGTACCTCTCCTTTGCCTTTTTCAGAAGAGACCAAAACCATGCATGTACTCCAAATGGTTCAAGAACAGCTTTCAATTTACTTTGGGTATGCCTTACATACCTGTTTTTAGGGGAATGGTAAGGCGTTGGTCTCGTAAACCAAAGATCATGGGTTTGATTCCCATTCATGCCTTTAAATTAGTGTTCACGTGGTTTCCCTTCACCCAATACACACCTGGTAATAACATGGGGGTTTTATGGTGTTATCTCAAGTGAACAATTTAGGAACCAGTATGATCGCAAACAACACCTTCAGGGTGAACAAATATCCTTCCAGGGCTCATATGAAGGAACTTCAGCTGACGACATCTGAGCCACTTCAGAATTACTATCAAGTCAAAGTATTTCTTTTCTTTGTTTGTGTTCACAATAACAAATCTTTCTTCTGCACAGGAAACATCTGTACCTCTCCTTTGCCTTTTTCAGAAGAGACCAAAACCATGCATGTACTCCAAATGGTTCAAGAACAGCTTTCAATTTACTTTGGGTATGCCTTACATACGTGTTTTTAGGGGAATGGTAAGGCGTTGGTCTCGTAAACCAAAGATCATGGGTTTGATTCCCATTCATGCCTTTAAATTAGTGTTCACGTGGTTTCCCTTCACCCAATACACACCTGGTAATAACATGGGGGTTTTATGGTGTTATCTCAAGCGAACAATTTAGGAACCAGTATGGTCGCAAACAACACCTTCAAACAAAGAACACCTTCAGGGTGAACAAATATCCTTCCAGGGCTCATATGAAGGAACTTCAGCTGACGACATCTGAGCCACTTCAGAATTACTATCAAGTCAAAGTATTTCTTTTCTTTGTTTGTGTTCACAATAACAAATCTTTCTTCTGCACAGGAAACATCTGTACCTCTCCTTTGCCTTTTTCAGAAGAGACCAAAACCATGCATGTACTCCAAATGGTTCAAGAACAGCTTTCAATTTACTTTGGGTATGCCTTACATACGTGTTTTTAGGGGAATGGTAAGGCGTTGGTCTCGTAAACCAAAGATCATGGGTTTGATTCCCATTTATGCCTTTAAATTAGTGTTCACGTGGTTTCCCTTCACCCAATACACACCTGGTAATAACATGGGGGTTTTATGGTGTTATCTCAAGTGAACGATTTAGGAACCAGTATGATCGCAAACAACACCTTCAGGGTGAACAAATATCCTTCCAGGGCTCATATGAAGGAACTTCAGCTGACGACATCTGAGCCACTTCAGAATTACTATCAAGTCAAAGTATTTCTTTTCTTTGTTTGTGTTCACAATAACAAATCTTTCTTCTGCACAGGAAACATCTGTACCTCTCCTTTGCCTTTTTCAGAAGAGACCAAAACCATGCATGTACTCCAAATGGTTCAAGAACAGCTTTCAATTTACTTTGGGTATGCCTTACATACGTGTTTTTAGGGGAATGGTAAGGCGTTGGTCTCGTAAACCAAAGATCATGGGTTTGATTCCCATTCTGCCTTTAAATTAGTGTTCACGTGGTTTCCCTTCACCCAATACACACCTGGTAATAACATGGGGGTTTTATGGTGTTATCTCAAGTGAACAATTTAGGAACCAGTATGATCGCAAACAACACCTTCAAACAAAGAACACCTTCAGGGTGAACAAATATCCTTCCAGGGCTCATATGAAGGAACTTCAGCTGACGACATCTGAGCCACTTCAGAATTACTATCAAGTCAAAGTATTTCTTTTCTTTGTTTGTGTTCACAATAACAAATCTTTCTTCTGCACAGGAAACATCTGTACCTCTCCTTTGCCTTTTTCAGAAGAGACCAAAACCATGCATGTACTCCAAATGGTTCAAGAACAGCTTTCCATTTACTTTGGGTATGCCTTACATACTTGTTTTTAGGGGAATGGTAAGGCGTTGGTCTCGTAAACCAAAGATCATGGGTTTGATTCCCATTCATGCCTTTAAATTAGTGTTCACGCGGTTTCCCTTCACCCAATACACACCTGGTAATAACATGGGGGTTTTGTGGTGTTATCTCAAGTGAACGATTTTGGAACCAGTATGATTGCAAGCAATACCTTCAGTGTGAGCAAATATCCTTCCAGGGCAGGTTAACAGCTTGTGGTATGTGGCCGGTTGACAAAGACTTACCTATTATATATATTTTTTTTCACATTATGTTGTGTTTACTGTGTTGTTTATTGTTGTGACTGAAATTTTCACGGAAACTGGCACTAGAATTTCCTACGGGATGAATTTATTTATATACAGATTCCTTTCATGTGTGTGTGTGTGTGAGGATAAACATAAGAGAAATCCCATGACCCAAAATGATACAATGTGCATTGAGTATAGTGGTAAATTAAATTAGGACATACTAGTAAGATAGTAAGATAATAACTCAAACACTCACCTTCTCTCGAACCTTCTCCATGATAAATGACATAAGAACCAACAGAATCCACCACCGCTCCCTGCCCGGACACCGACACACAGACGCACATGAAGCAGAGTCTTACCGATGATGGGTCGGCTGTTGAGCGGCTGGTCCATCGCTCCTCACCAGAGAGAAATGCTGCAGCACAAGCAAGAAGAGCCACCACAGCTGGAACATGATCTGGTAGGTGGGAGGTGCTGCCTGTCTGACATGACTGTGGTGACTGGGTGCTCACGAGAGGCGTGACCTTCCACGCTGGACCTTCACTCGCCTCATGAGTCAATGATGATTGAGATTTGAATGCACAACGATGCGTCTTGATGCATTTCAGAATCATTATTATTGTATTATCAATAATCAGACTACATCAGTAAGTCTCTGACAGTGGTCACTGCTTTCACATTTATTCACTTTAGACTCCGGTTACAGCCTTTTCTGTATCAAGGTGGCTTCCCTGCCCCCTCGGGCCCCATGAGTAGCACCACTGCCCTGAGGCAGACTTAGTGCCGGACAGTCTAGTTAAGCCAACAAGCTTTTCTTCTGTTCTTTAGACTGTCAGTTAGGGGAGGGGGGACTGAGTAGGAACAGGTTTTACTATTTGAGTAGCTCATGGTTTTGCACCACCTGCTGCACCAACTCATTGGTCATCACCATGAACTAACCCTAACACAATACAATTTTAAAATTGTATTGTACAAATTCTCTAATCATGTTTAGGTAATATTTACAGTTATCCTGTGTGTTGAACACATTTTGTAAAGTTATTGAAGGGAATTAATTGTCACCACAATATCCCCATATATGATTTTGTAAAATAATATCTGATCAGAAGTAACACATCCACCAGTATCTCTAAAACAGAATATTATTTGTGATTGTTTTCTTGAGTATCAGACTGTAAGCAACGTCTCATTGTTAATTTGAGTCACATTAAGTCAACCAAAATCATTATATTTAGTAATTTGAGAAAGTCTTCTGTAGTTAAGGAGGTCCTGACATCAGCGGTTTTATCTGCAGCCAATCAAATTAAAACTGGCGAGAGAAGCAATGTCTCTTTAACAACGATGAGGACACAACAAGCAAGGACTGAAGGTGGCTGCAGGGAAACCACTGATGTCAGGGGTCTAAATACAAAAGACTTTCCTCAAATGATTAAATATGATGATTTCGGCTGACTTACTCTGACTCAAATTAACAATGAGACGGTCAGATTGTTTAACGGCTCATCTATGTAATTATTGATTTCTCCTTTTGGTTGAAGGACATCGTTACAAAATGAAACTTCAAAAACCATATCCCATGTTCTCTGCGCTGTCAGGAATAAAATGCTGCATGTTTCATTAATACTGGTGATCAGATTATTTTACACTTTTAAACGGATAGGGGATATTGTGGTGAGAATGAATTCCCTTCCATACCTTAACAAAATGTATTTAACACACATAACTGTAAATACGATTTAATGATAATTAGAGGTTTTATGGAGACAGGCGTGGTGGCCAAGTGGTAAGGCGTTGGTCTTGTAAACCAAAGATCATGGGTTCAATTCCCATCCATACCTTTAAGTAAGTGTCAATGTGGGTTCCTGGAAAGCACTCAGATCTGTACACCACATTCCAAACTTGTCTGGGTTATTATCTGTAAAGGCTGAATTATACAAACACACAAAGAAGAGACGTCTTCTCCTTCGTCGACTGTTTATTTAGATCGCCACTCCGGCTCCTCATAGCCTATTTCTGACAAATCAGTCAGTGACAGGTTATACAAGTGGTCATACTTTCGGATCTCTTCTGCCAAGTGCTCATCTATTTGGTCCATATTCGTTCTTCTAGATTTCCGCGTATTGTGGGGAATGAAACCGGAAACTAGACTCCAGACGGGATGTAGTAAGCAGACTTTGGGTTAGGGTTAGACTTTGTCGTGTAGTTAGAAAAATTGCCGGACGCATGCAAGCCGCCAGAGGGCACGAGAGGGGCGTGTTGCGTGTCTTGCGTGGATGCATGCAACCCGACTATAATTCGGCCTTAACACTGTGAACCCTGGACGACCTCAAGTTTCTTGGTGATTGGTATGTGATCACGATATCATCAACGATCACCACATAACGATTTATACTTTAATTAAATTGCTCAAATCTTTCTTTTGCACAAGACTCATTCAGTCTCTCCTGACTCCCTCTCCTGAATAGTTTTACTTTTTTAATCACAGTATCCGGAGTCTTATGGATGTATGTTATGTTAATAATGTTATTTTTCAAACATTACACTTTTATTTCACTTTTCTGCTACTATTATTTACCACTGCATTCACATATTACAGAACTGTCGCTGTTCCATTGGAGGTCTTTACGGTCGGTGACTTCATCAGGTTGAAGATGTTCCCCCAGTGACGGGCTCCTCACCTCCATCAATCAAAGTAGTAGCTCTGAACGAAGACGGAGTCCATGCCTTTGAAGACAGGACAGAAGTTGTAGATGAGCGCTCTCTCCTCCTCCTCCCGACTCGGGAAACTGTGGTTGTTCTTCATGGCTGGAAGGGAAGTGAGAGAGGAGGTGAACAAAAGACAGAAAAGGCAGAACGTAGTCAGGAGTATGTGTTTGTGTTTTCTTTCATGTCTTTTTACAAAGACTACTTGAACAAAACCTCAAATGAGGGAGACACACGACCCTTAGAGTTGCTCAGTCTATTCTATTGGTCAAACTCAACGAACATCTGCAGGGTTGTTTGGATTCAGTCTTAATTTAACTTCACAAGAAAATGGTTCTGGGAATTATTATCAGTTTCACATGGGCGGAGCTATATTCTTATCAGATGAGTTAAAGAAGAAATTATTGGAGTGATACTGGTTTGCAAACCAGTCCTAATAAATAATACCACAACGCCATACAAAGCAGACGTCAAGGTGGAATCACCCTCAGTTATGATATGGTGGCATGGTGGGAAAATGGTTAGGTCGCAGGTGAAATCAAATCATCTGTTGTCTAGGTTTGTGTAAGTTTACGTAGTGTTATTAAAATGTTAAAAACAATGGATTATATAACAGTTTTCAACCAATGCCATAGAAATATGGATATGTTGTGAAAAAAGCTGACAGAGATCCCTGGTGTTACCTTCAGAGACGAAGAAGCTGGCAGAGTAGAAGGCGACTCTTGTTGCAGCGGTGGAGTGAATCATCCCCGGTTTGTCCACCCACTCAAAGGGGTTTTTCTCCGGATGCCACAGAACTCCATAAATTGGATACCGGTAGGCTGGAAACCACCAGAGATAATGTCAGCTCACCTCACTCATGCACGGAGACATTACAGTCAGTATTCAACCAAGAGTTATTTTCTATCAGATGATCGTCTCTCGATCTTCTAGGACTCGTTGTGGAGTTTGTGTCATTCAAGCGGTTTTCCAACATGAAACTAATTCATCTGCTCGGACCTTCGTGCTCACGGTCATTTTACATCAAACTACACTCAAGGTACCTTCCATGGTTGAGATGAATTCTTGTTTCCCATCGTGGTTCGTCGACAGGACCTTGTAAAACTTCTTCAGCGTGGGATTCGCGCTGAAGTTCTGAAATCCACACATTTAACATCAATAGAGTTTTAGTCGCGCTTTGCTCCTTTTGTGTGAATGAATACATGCACTTTAAACATATTGAATCCCTTTTGTTTTAAGCAGGAACATACAATCACGTGAGGCTGGTAGTGTGGTGCAATGATTAGAGCTCACAGGTCATAGACGATGTGTTTGAGCCTGATAACTGTGGTAAAAGTGGTAACCAAAATACTGACGATTCATCATCGAGAGACTAATTTGATTCCATAACAAGTCACAATCAGTGGTGTGGTGGCCAAGTGGAAAGGCGTTGGTCTCGTAAACCAAAGATCATGGGTTCAATCCCCATCCATGCCTTTGAAAAGTGTTGGGTGTGTAATCTGCCTTGGGGAAGAACATCCACACAAATTCAATGTTCTCATCTTGTGAAAAGCTTTGGTTACATTTACCTTCATTTAGGTTACAAGAGAAATACTTTGCCTCGATACCACAACTACAGGAGCTAGAAAAGGAAAACCAGTAAATGACCAGTAGGAAATACCTTGGTGGACAGACTCCACTTGTGGAAGTTGGCCGTGATGTTTTCCTCGGTCAGAGACCTCAGCACATCTTTGGGGAAACTCCGAAACAGACGGCTGGAACGGGCTCCTGTGGGACGGACACAGATTTGTGGTGAGGCAGGAGGATCTGTTAAATCCTGGACTCTAACATCATTGGACATTTTGACTGGAGTCAGTGAGTGACGGCCAAGGTTCCTTCAACTCAATGAGATCACATGTAGAGTTCAATGTCACAACTGTAGCTGCGGAAAACTTAATAGAACTGAAAATTTAACTTTTATATTGATTATAGCTGTAAGAGTGAAGGTGTGTCTCATTTGCATTGGCCCCGCCCACATCATACAACTCCAAACACCATGAATGAGGGGGCTGGGGATAGAACACAATAACATTTTGAATCCAGGAATCCGAATAACACGCCCTCTATGTTGGAGGCAGAGCTCGAGGTTGATGGTGTTTCGTCGTCAATTTCCCTGGTGGAGGTCACTGAGGTAGTCAAACATCTCCGCAGTGACAAAGCCCCAGGGTTTGATGAGATCCAGCCAGAAATGCTAAAGGCTCTGGGTGTTGAGGGGCTGTCATGGTTGACACACCTATTCAACATCGCGTGGGAGTCGGGTACAGTGCCAAAGGAGTGGCAAACCGGGGTGGTGGTTCCCCTGTTCAAAAAGGGGGACCAGAGAGTGTGTGCCAATTACCGGGGTATCACACTTCTCAGCCTCCCTGGTAAAGTCTACTCCAAGGTGCTGGAAAGGAGGGTTCGGCCGATCGTCGAACCTCAGATTGAAGAGGAACAATGCGGTTTTCGCCCCGGACATGGAACTACGGACCAGCTCTTCACTCTCGCAAGGATCCTGGAGGGGGCCTGGGAGTATGCCCATCCGGTCTACATGTGTTTTGTGGATCTGGAGAAGGCGTATGACCGGGTCCCCCGGGAGAAACTTTGGGAGGTGCTGCGGGAGTATGGGGTAAGGGGGTCTCTCCTCAGGGCCATCCAATCCCTGTACTCCCAAAGCGAGAGCTGTGTTCGCGTCCTCGGCAGCCAGTCAGTTTCGTTCTCAGTGGGAGCTGGTCTCCGCCAGGGCTGCGCCTTGTCACCAATCCTGTTTGTGATATACATGGACAGGATATCGAGGCGTAGTCGTGGTGGGGAGGGGTTGCAGTTTGGTGGTCTGAGGATCTCGTCACTGCTTTTTGCAGATGACGTGGTCCTCATTGGATCTTCGGCCTGTGACCTTCAGCACTCACTGGATCGGCTGGCGGCCGAGTGTGAAGCGGCTGGGATGAGGATCAGCACCGCTAAATCTGAGGCCATGACTCTTAGCAGGAAACCGATGGATTGCTTACTCCGGGTAGGAAATGAGTCCTTAGCCCAAGTGAAGGAGTTCAAGTACCTCGGGGTCTTGTTCGCGAGTGAGGGTACTATGGAGCGTGAGATTGGCCGGAGAATCGGAGCAGCGGGGGCGGTATTGCGTTCGCTTTACCGCACCGTTGTAACGAAAAGAGAGCTGAGCCGCAAGGCAAAGCTCTCGATCTACCGGTCGATCTTCGTTCCTATCCTCACCTATGGTCATGAGGGCTGGGTGATGACCGAAAGGACGAGATCGCGGGTACAAGCGGCCGAGATGAGTTTTCTCAGAAGGGTGGCTGGCGTCTCCCTTAGGGATAGGGTGAGAAGCTCAGCCATCCGTGAGGAACTCGGATTAGAGCCGCTGCTCCTTTACTTAGAAAGGAGTCAGCTGAGGTGGTTCGGGCATCTGGTAAGGATGCCCACTGGGCGCCTCCCTTGGGAGGTGTTTCAGGCACGTCCAGTGGGGAGGAGACCTCGGGGAAGACCCAGGACTAGGTGGAGAGATTATATCTCAACACTGGCCTGGGAACGCCTCGGGATCCCCCCGTCGGAGTTGGTCAATGTGGCCCGGGAAAGGGAAGTCTGGGGCCCCCTGCTTGAGCTGCTCCCCCCGCGACCCGACCCCGGATAAGCGGACGAAAATGAGAGATGATGATGAATGATGAGATCCAGGACTTCATCAGGATAATTTGCTCTCACAGATAATTTTCCAGCAGGATTCCTATAAAAGGAATCCCTCACTAACTGTGTCAAGTAAAACCTTCAAGATCTCCTCCAAGGAAACTAAGTGGTGGAAAGTCTTTAAAAAGAATTCTTACTGAATCTGCGTATCAATGTAGATTAGTAGACACAGAGACTCGTCAACCAAACATCAGGGTTCAATCTCTATTCATGCCTTCATTGTGAATATGGTAATTATGCCTGATGGTTAATATAGATTTGTAACAGTATGACACAGTCTAAATTCACTTATGGGTTCAATCCCCATTCATCCCTTTAAATTAGTGGAATTGACAGGATAACTGTTCACATGCCAGAGGACGTGTGAAGTCGTTTTTGTGAGAGAAGTGAAGAAAAGAAAAGCCTCCTGATGTGAGTAAGTTTAAAAAAGGAAGATTCAGATCAGTCTCATTCATTTTGGCTCCGCCCACATCATACATCACTAGACACCATGAGTGAAGAGGCTGTGGATTGAACACATATACTATTTGAGTCCTGCAGGTATGTAGGATAATTTTGCTCTTTATGATAATTTTCCAGCAGGATTCCTATAAAAGGAATCCCACATCAAATGTCCAAAACAAACAACATCATTGTGCTACGGTTGTTTTGCAATAATATTCAAGATGCCATGAAAAAGACATCTTAACTGATTGAAATGGGTTCAAGTGTTAGTCTCGCAAAACCAAGGATGTCTATAAAAACGTGTTTCCATCGAATAAGGACGTGTGAAGCTCCTCATGTGGGAACAGTAGAGATGTGATGATGTGAGGTCGCTCAAAGAGAGCAGAGGACAGTGAACTTTACTTCGTGTGAAGTTGAGCGGCAGAGCCACAGCGTGGGTGTCAGTGAGCGTGAGCAGGTGCTTCTTCGCTGTTAAGACAGTCAGCTGCTCGAAGCCCAGACAAGTTCCCCAGACGGGGAAGTAGTCCGAGGCATCGTTGGCCTGCAGGAGGAGAGAGGGAGGAGAGAGGGAGGAGAGAGGGAGGGGAAGATTTGAAAACCTTTTAATTACCCAGGATATGTTTCCATTGTCTGGCTTCTTTGTCTTCAACTGTTCTCGTCATGTGACAGAGGCATTAATGAGGAGGATTATCAGATTACATGTCAGGTATAAACAAGCCAGATTGAACCCAAAGAAAGAAACTGACAATCTGCACAGTGCACGATATAAACACTTACAAACACCGATCAGAAGGAGAACCGACAACCAACAGGACAATACATGAGAGGAAAAGGAAGACACTTATAATCTGATCTATATCAGATGTGACTTCATCATTAACACAGTTAAACAAGTTTAATTTACCTTCAGAGCCAAGTTGTATAAGATCTTGGCGGCACGACTGTACTGTGACGTCAGCAGATTGGAACTTCCTCCTGGCAGCAGCAACCTGCGGGGAGACCGTGCTCTGTTAGACCAGACTACGTGTGTTACCGGAGGATACCACTAGAGGGCACACTGGAGAAATCAGACCCTATAGAGATTCCAGATTTGCATGATGCAAACAATAAACATGCCGACCCTTGAGGAGGTTATTATACTGCTCATTCTGAGATTATCCAAATGGTCGTCGGGTAATCGAAGCAGCCATCACACGTATGTGTATTGAACAGCAAGTATATCTCCGGCTTTAGTGATTTATCCTGAACAAAATCATCTAAATACAATTTTGAAAGTTTCACATTATACATAACAATGAGGAGCATCTACAGACATACGGAGATCAGAGCAGTGTTTAAACTCACCCGTTTATTGAGTTGAATATCTTGGTGTATTCTTCTTCTGTGAGATTTACTCTGGTGGAGAAAAAATATGTGGAAAAACTAATTAAAGCCAAAAACCAATTAACCATCAATGACAATTCAAACCCGTATCAACGTATCAATGTGAATTTGAAACAGCAGCTGTAAGAAGGTTTGTGATCTCAACATGTAGAGGAAACTCAGGACCTACACGTTATAGCATATATATATTTATAACCCCACCCACATCAAATCACACCACCATGACTGACAGGTCTGTGGGCCAGGGACATACCCCAGTTAAACCAGTGTGTGAGTTAGGACGTTTAACTCTTTAAGTATTTATCCAGAAGGATTCCTATAAAAGGAATCCCACCTGATGATTGTGACAAATTAAATGCAGACATCTTATAGATGAAGAGTTATGGAAATACATCTTGAATTATACTCCATCATCAGGTTTAACCGCCGAAGAGAGAACGTAAACGAAACCCTAACATCAGATATGAGGACGTCCACTTCTTACTGAGTTAAATCCCCATAGGAGTTAATGCTGAATCAATAACCAGCTCAAAATTAATCTCTCCTGTCTTCTGACATCACTTGAACTTATTTTTATCTGTGTCACATCAGACAAAAATACTCAGTAGGATCCAGAATAAACTTTCTCCAGGTGTCTCTAGCTTTACACTTGAGTTATCGATATTTGTATCCACTGTTTATTCTACTTTTCACTTTGTTGAATTGTAGGTTTCAGATGTTGCACGTCCGGACATGTTGTGTCTAAGAATGCAGTTGTAGATCTGAATCTCAGGAACAAGCCAGGGAACTGAGCCCTCTGGCAGAGAGTGAAGTCATAAGTCTGATTTCTGATTGGTCCTACCTGACAGGTACGACTCTGGCCCCAGCTGCCTCCAGGTATTTCACATAGGAAGCAGCGATGTAGGAAAAGCCCCTTGTAGCCTGTTCGTCTTTACGGGATTCCTGTGCCAACACCCCTACAGAGGACAGGAGACGGTTAACGCACATACACAACTATCACAGAGATATACACATAGAGAAGTTGATGCAAACGTATGTTGCCCGGTATTTTGATGGTGATTAATGTTTCTTCCCAGAACCTGCGTCTGTGCCCAGAAACAAACATTGTGACTCAGGCTGAGACGTGCAGGTGACAGTGTGTAACCTCAAAGCCCCGAGGACACATTTAAAGTTGTGTGTAGTCTCTCTACTACTGAGACACACATCATGGAAAAACAAATCTCTTCATTTCTCTGTATCCACTTTATATTTTCAGTTCATTTACAACACACTATATCATTTGTTCCCCTTATCTTTAGTATATTGTTTTATTCACATTATGTTGTGTTTACTGTGTTATTTATTTTTGTGACTGTAAATCTTCAATCAAACTGATATAATGTGCATTGTTGTAAATTAAATGATGACATAATAGTAAGATAGTTACACACTCTCTATCTCTCTCTCTCACACACACACACGCGCGCGCACACACACACACACACACACACACACACACACACACACACACACACACACACACACACACACACACACACACACACACACACACACATCTTTTCTAGGACATTCTCCATGTTAAATTACATAAGAAAACCAACAGAGTCCACCACCGCTCCCTGCACGGACACCGACACACAGAGGCACATGAAGCCGAGTCTTACCGATGATGGGTCGGCTGTTGAGCGGCTGGTCCATCGCTCCGCAGCAGAGAGAAGCGGCCAGAGCCGCGAGCAGGGCTGCAGCCGGCCGACACATGTCCGACCAGGAGGAGGAGGAGGAGGAGGAGGAGGAGGACAACCAGGAGAACCCGCAGGAGGAGAGGGATGCGTCAGAGAGGAGGAGGATCTGTGGTTTTATACAGAGAGAAGATGATTCCTGTGTCTTCACCTCCCTGCAGGCTTCTGCTCAGTGACGTGAGGAGGACCTCTCTGCAGATATACGCCAGCAGGAGCCTCCTCCTCCTCCATCTCCTCCTCCATGTCACTCACATCTTCACTCCTCCTCCTCCTCCTCCT
This sequence comes from Pleuronectes platessa, assembly GCF_947347685.1. Lineage (NCBI taxonomy): Eukaryota > Metazoa > Chordata > Actinopteri > Pleuronectiformes > Pleuronectidae > Pleuronectes > Pleuronectes platessa. The sequence goes on from NC_070627.1 coordinate 2,542,483, forward strand.
CCTCAGGTACAGCACAGGTAATATAGCTCCTCATAGAAAGAGTTAAAACATACATCGTTTTACAGAATAGACAGAGTAATAGACAGACAGACAGACAGACAGATAGATAGATAGATAGATAGATAGATAGATAGATAGATAGATAGACAGACAGACAGACAGATAGATAGATAGATAGATATATAGACAGACAGACAGACAGACAGACAGACAGACAGACAGACAGACAGACAGACAGACAGACAGACAGACAGACTGATAGATAGACAGACAGACAGACAGACAGACAGACAGACAGACAGACAGACAGACAGACAGACAGACAGACAGACAGACAGATAGATAGATAGATTAATAGATAGTGTCTGGCGTGTTGGTTTATCCAAAATATGAGAAGATGAGCTGAACTCGGTTTGTTCAATCAAGTATTTATTTAGGAAGCAATGAAAGGTATCAATCAGCAAAGCAATGGGCCTCCAACAAGTCGCATCAGAACCCGAGACCCATCAGAACACATCAAACAGCCGGCGCCTGTCTATTTTATAACAGTAGGTCTTGGTTCTTCCTCCTTGAAAGTGCGCACGCGTATCCCTTCTTGGTGTGTTGACAATTGGAGAAAAGATTATTGTGTTCTTGCTATATCAAAACAATGTTCTGTTTGTACAGACATTCAAAACAATTTAACCAAAACAACGAAACAAAACTGTGACGCACACACAGTTTTGTTCTAATTTTCAAGATTAAACACTTGGAAGGAAAAGGTTATTATTAATCATTTGTGTGAAGGCCTTATCTGGCTCAAACTGCTTCAATCTTTATTCATTTAGAGTTGAGTTAGACACAGACTATAGTTAAAATATTGAAATCCTGACAATAGCCAGATAGATAGATAGATAGATAGACAGATAGATGGATGGATAGAGGCGTCGTCTCTTCTTTGTGTTTTCATTGTTTTTAGCTCACACTGTATTTTTGTAAACTTGAACTCTTCTTCTCTTCTGGAAAGACAAGTACAACTACATACTGTGTGTGTACTTGTACCTTTGTTAGAACCAGTGAGCAAAGACCCTATGGAGACAGGACATTTAGGTCGGTCCTCACTTTCAATGGGCTGTTTGAGGGTTAACACTTGGTGTCAGGGCTAGAATTAAGTTTAGATTAGAGTTAGGCCTCTACAGCCTTAAAGTATAAGTACAAATGTGTGTGTGTGTGTGTGTGTGTGTGTGTGTGTGTGTGTGTGTGTGTGTGTGTGTGTGTGTGTGTGTGTGCGTACGTGTGTGTGTTTGTGTGTTCCTCTTTCAGTGCTGCAGTATTCACTGTCCAATCTCTCCTCTGCTTTAATTTGTCCTCAGTGTAACATCTGGTCACTGGACGGTGACAGAACAGAGCGAGCTTGATAGAGGAAGTGATATGTGTGTGTGTGTGTGTATGTGTGTGTGTGTGTGTGTGTGTGTGTGTGTCTGTGTGTGTATACGAAAGAGAGCGAGAGAGAGAGAGAGAGACTGTGTGTGTTTAAACTAGTGTAGAATGAATACTGCAAGGTGAATGTGTTTTAGATTGTCTGTGTGTTAATTTGATGAAGTCAGCAGTTTGTAATGCAGTGAACTTCACACTGTATTGCAGTGTGGGGGGGGGCTTTACACTGTACCTCCAGTGACTGAGCACAAGGGGTCACACTCTTCCCAGTTTCATGTTCTGTGTGAGTGTGTTTCTGGCTTCGGCTTTTACATCACATCTCATCACACATCATTTAGCTGTTCAGTCAGGCACGAGGGTTCAAAACCGAGAACATCATGGCTTCTTCCTCACTGCAGTGTTTCCTGTTCAGGTCGACCTCCTCCCTCACACACACTCCCAGTGGATTCCTCCTGGAGCACCGCCCTGCACCGCTCACTGGGCCCATCAGAATCCAGTATCAACAGCCACCTATTAACCCCCCCCCCACTCCCTCTGTCCTCGACACCGAGAGGGTTAACAAACACTGTGCATGTCGCCGGGTGCGGCTGAGATGTGATCCGCTTGTTGTGTGTTTGTTAACGGTCGTTAACTGGTTCTTATTGGGCTGTAGTTTGTGATCCTCTTCACTTCATTGTGCTGCTCACCCAGACTCCTCATGTGGATTCACCAGGCCTGAAGGAGGCCGGCCTGGATGGAAGTTATTTTGTTTATCCCAACAGAATATTCTTTTGGTCTCTCTTTTTGGGGGGCCATTAGATTGTGCCCTACTTGTTGTCTTTTTGCGTTGATCATTTTCATTTGTTTTCAAAATCAATAGAGCTCAGTCTAAAAAGGCAGCTTTGCTCATTGTGTGTCTTCAAGAGACTTTTTGGGGACTTTTGAATGTGAAGTTTCTAAGTGTTTGAACTTTGTTTTGTGTATTTGATTTGTTTAGATTTGTCTTTGTCTCCTCTTTGAGTTTTTCATTTCTTGTTTTATTTCCCAACCTCTTTAAGCTGCTTTCAAACATGCACCGGACTCTGCTGCTCCTCTGTATGTTCTCCTGAGGAGGTGCATGTTTCTATGATCTTTCTCTAACTGACAGCTCCTTGTATAAAGTCTGTAAAAATCCAGTCCGGACCCGAGCAGCATCGTTTTGAATCGGTACAAACTGAGCTGCCCTGAGGCGTCGGAAGAGCCGATTTCAAAACAGTACATCAGATTTAAAGCTGAGACTTGTGAGCTGGCACATGTATCAGTTGTTCTATGTCAGATTAAATGTCCTGAAACTCAGAGCCTAAAGAAAACTGGTCCAGATACGTTTGCACTGTTTGTGAACCGTGTGCTGAAAGAATGACCCTTCAAGCTCAAATCGATCTCCATCGGAATGAGCTCTGGACTCGGACTCTGCATCCATCCAGCACAGACTGCTCAGAATGTACTCTGAATACTTTAGAGGACATGTAGAGTGTGTGGGATTGTGTGTATTCAAATGTTCTGGTCCTTCGCCTCAGGGCAGTTCTGTTTGCTCTGGTGAGACGGTTTTAATTGTGCTGTCGCCAAACGAGGGAGAACAACCCATTCCACCTTCTCCTCTGGGATTTCACACTGATGTTCTGCAGAGCTCCTCACAGACGGAATGAGAGAACGTGGACAGTGGAGCTTCCACGGGTTGTTGTCCTGGGCTCTGATCTGCTGTGGAACGTTCATGGGAAGGAGGAAGCTTCAGAAACCAGTAGGTTTGTTTTGACCTCAGATCAACGTGCAGCGACGACTCCTCATCGCAGGTTCAGCAGCTCTGCGGCTCAGGGAGGAGCGTGAGGACCAAACACGGTAGATAAAGATGAATGACCCCTTTCGACTTCTGCCCTTTGTACAAAGCTGTGACCAAAAAGACTCATCCTGAAACCTAGGCACAGTCACATCATTTTCATATTCAACCCCTTATTGCCTGAATTAATTTCCAATTATATAAAAAATGTATTATTGGTGTTTTTGGCTGTCAATATAGCATATACAATAGATATACATTTTTGTATGAGGCAAATTAGCGACATTAGGCATAATGGGGCATAACCTTAATTTAACAAATGTTGGTATGTAGATTATTATATTGATGCTGCTTTTGCTTGAAATTGAATAACAACATATGTTTCTGTACAATCATTGCTGTTCCATCATCACAGTATTTCAAATACAGCTTAATACCTCAAAATAACTTCCCAAGGGGCTAGTATGTATTTCCCACTGTGACCACTAGATGGCGGCAGAGTGCTTCCAATACATTCCTTGGTATGTGTAGTATTTGCACCATCAGGCACAGTCGTCACCTCGGTGGCATTAAGACCGGAATGGGGTTTGAGGCTAATTCGCGACATTCGTCTACAAGGGGTTAATTCCCTCATCATGTTTGGGATCTAGGTTGGTAGGTTTAATCCACAGATGTAGTCACAGCTGTTGGTAAGAAGTCTTCAGGTGCATTCGACTCATTGCAGTAACGTGCAGCTCTGACTCAAAGTGATGCACATTGACCCGGCTGCAGTCGGACAGATGTTTTCCTCCAGCAGCAGCGCCTTGGGGCCGCCTCTGTGACGACACAAGTCTGCTCTGATTGGCTGAAGGCTTCAGTGACACGTGTCTTGTGTTGTTATTCTAAGAATTTAACGGATGTGTGTTCTGCTCTTTATATCCATAAATGAAACTTGTTGAAAACTGAACTCTCTTTTAGCGCCTGAAAAGGTCCTTTACAGGGACATTATCAACATCTTACCTTGTAATTAAAACTTCACACAGGGATATATATTTGATTGTTTGGAGCTATATAAGTAATATAGTGTATATCTGATGGTCTCTCCCTTTTTGTTATTTTATTCATGTGTGCAAAAAAGTTGTCAGTTTTCTAATTTCTTTCCAAAGAGGATGTGATGGTTTTCATCTCCTTCTGTCAGTTACTCTGAGTATTTACACCTTGTAGTTTTCATCTTCAGCTCAAATAAAGATCTCCGTCAATTGTGTTGTTCTTTGTTCTTCTTGCAAAGAACACCTGGATTTCCAAAACATCTGTTTCACTCGCAGTCAAAAAAGCTAAATCTGTGAGCTCGTCTCCCTGACGCTGTGAGAAGAAGGTGTCGGACTTGACGTCTGTGTTGTTTCCACTCCACCCTGCAGCTGCTGGTGGATTGAGTCGGACCCAGTCGGACCCAGTCGGACCAGGTCCATGTTCTGACAGCAGAGAGCAGGTCACGACCCCATGTGGATCAGAATCACTAACAATCAAAGCTTTGAGTTTTAACTGGACAGAGTAAATATGAAACACACCAATTTGTTTAATGGGGTCTTGGACTCACAGAACTTTTACTATGATTACCTGTCAGTCAGTCTGTCAATTTCCTCCACAAGAGACGTCAGCGTGACAGATAATAAAAAGTAGAAAGGGACACGACCCAGAGGCTGGTCCGATGGAGCAGTGTCTCTCTGCTCAGTGTCGACCTTTGTATTGATTTGATTCTATTTCAAGAGAACACACAGGGAATTTGTCCCGGTGACACTTTGGTAGAAACTCTGACAACTCAATTAACTAAACAAGCTCCGGTGCCGTCACAAGGTCGACCCCCCCCCCCATGCACGGCAACAATCAGGAGCACTGTGGCTCGACACTCACTGAGCTCATCAGGTTCAGTTTCTATACAGCGCACAGTGGGGGGGGGGGGCTGAGATAAATGTTCAGCCATTTATCTCCACGTATGTGTTTATAGACATAAATACACTTTCATATTTGAAGGTATCTTCTTTACACATGTTTTCTTCTCCTCCTCGCAGCTTATGAGCGAACAGGAGCAGGAGGTTCACGTGGCTGTTTCCTCAGTGGGGACTGGACCTGAGTGACGTGTTGTCATTAATTGCACCGGAAGTGTGACCTCAGGTCATTATACGAGCAGAGCCCAGCCCCCACTGCACCCTGAGCACGTGACCACCTCACCTGTGCTCCTGCTCCTTCTGCTTTTTATTCCACAGGAAGTGGGTTTTATTCAGAAATGTGCCCCCATGTGAAATATGTGCCTGGATGGGAAATAACCTCTGAACTGGTGATGAACCAGGGGTGAGAGAGAGAGGGGGAGAGAGAGAGAGGGGGAGAGAGGGAGAGAGAGAGAGAGAGAGAGAGAGAGAGAGAGCATTGGTGCCGCAGCGGGACCGACTGTCACACGGACTGTCAGCGGGGTCGTTACCGGAGAGAAGCGACAGACTCACCGGAGGAGAGGGACCGAGAGGAAGAAGAGGAGAGAAGGAGCACCAGGGGGAAACCTTATATTTGCTGCGTGTCATCACCTCCGCCGGACAGGATCTACTTCTTCATCATCATTACTCCTCTTCATCATCCCTCCTCATCTTCACCCTCTTCCTACAGACCTCTCCTCCTCTTCCTCCTCTCCTTCATCACCATGCCGGGCTGGCGGAGGAACCTCACTTTCTGTCTGCAGCGGATGCAAGAGGAAGGTAGGAGAGCAAAGTCAATTCATATGCGCACATGTTTGAGAATGCAAGTCAGAGTGTGTGTGTGTGTGCTTGCATGAGCGTGTGTGTGTTTGCAGATAGTGTGTGTTATAATCGGGGCTGGAATGTGCGCAGCTTGTTGATGGAGACACTTTGAATCTTTGCGTTTTCCGCTTCATGTGTTTGGAGTTTTCCGGATCACTAGAAGTGCGTGCGTGCGTGTGCGCGCGCCTTGGATGCGCACGTTCTCTCGGGCTGATTGAGAAGCACCTGCAGCGTTGGTAATTGCGTGTGTAGGCTATACATGCGTGTGTGTGTTATTGTTGTTGTTGTGTGTGTACGTGTGCGTGTGTGTGTAGTCAGTGGACACGCTTGGTCTGCTGGAGCTGCGCGCAATGCGCACACGTGTCACCACAGGTTTGTTCCGCCGTTTTTGCAGAGCTCGTGCGTGCGAGGCTACTGATGCTTGCAGGTCAGCCTGCGTGTGTGTGTGTCAGTGTGGCTGCGTGTTGGTCCTGCAGCATGAACACAGAGGGGAGGGATGATGTTGGTGCAAGTGCGTGCGTGATAATTCGGATACATGGATGTGGGCAACTGAGAAAGTGTGTGTGTGTGTGTGGCAGAGAGAGATTGTGTGTATGTGTACGTGTGTGTGTGTTTGTGGCAGAGAGAGACTGTGTGTGTGGCAGAGCGAGACTGTGTGTGTGTGTGTGTGTGTGTGTGTCAGAGGGAGAGTGGTGTTGACAGTAGATGAGACTTTCTTGCTCCACATTAATAATCTGGACCCTGTGTGTTTGGATAGGTCATGTGTGGATGGAGCTGAACTCAGACGAGTGCTGAGGCAGATTCGCTCTATAGATTTATTATTGTCTGTTTCATCAGGGAAAAGAACCAAAATGATGATTATATATGTATGTGCTGATATAATCAATATTTCACAGTAAAAAACTAAAATGTTTGTTAAACACCTGGAGTATGATTGAAATGTGTTTAACAGTATTTTTTAATCGACTGTTTCCATTGTTGGACGGTTTGATTATTTCAACCTGCTCGTGTGAAGCCTTCACTTCATCTCTTCTTCATTTCAGTCCAAACGTCATCTTCACTCTCATGAAGCTTTCACACGTTTCTCTGAGCTGTGAATTACTGTGATTTCTCACAGCAGAAAAACTACTTGTGAGTGTGAAACACGTTTTTAAAACCAGAGTCAAAACCATTTCATCTTACCTCAAACAGAACATTACCAGTTATTATCTGTGGGAGTGACGGGACCTTTTTGATTTGTACAGGGATGTTTCAGTGGATTTTGTGGCCACCGGGCCAAAGAGAGATGGGGCTCCGTAGATACTGAAGCAACCCCCCCCCCCCCCCACAAAGTGCATATTGTGCATGTATGTAATAGTAAAGTATTGAAGGTGAATCCACACCAGCATCCCAGACACACACACATTTGGACGCCTTTTAAAATGATGAACCTTTTGTCAAAACTTTGTTATTTGGGGGGCCCTCTCTCTACTTGTATTTCTGGGTTCGCTGTGGAAGAACCCACTCTGCCCGCCCCCCCCCCCCCCCCCCCGACTTCAGCCCCGTCCAACATGTTTCTGCAGCAGCAGAGGAAAACCAACAGCGAGCCAAACCTTATCACAGGACATCAGTGGCCGATCTCACTAAAGCTCTGAATCCCTGCAGACTGCATGCTTCCAGAATCTGTGGGAAGCCAGAGGAGCTCCTGTCTGTACCTGAGGGGGTGAATGAGACTTTGAATAATAACATGGGGGGGGGGGAGACATGCAGAGGGTATCACACTCAGATAGTGTGAATGATAGAAGCTGCTGCCTTTACTAGAACAGTTAAAGAGCCTCATGTCAGACCATGTTCCTCCTGACGCCTCCCACTGAAAATCACTGGAACTAAATCTGTGTGTGTGTGAGAGAGAAAGACGTCGTGCAGGGCAGAGCCATGTGTAGGACGGACGCTAGCCTGTGTGTTAATGCAGGTGTGTTAGTGTGTATGTGTTCGGCTCAAGATGGGTGTATGTGTATGTGTGAGGGAGAGAGAGACGGAGAGAGATGGGATAACACAGAGCGAGAATGGTGTTTGTGTCTGTTTGGTGAACAAGCTTCTTGTGAACTGACATCAAGATCTGGCAAATTAAAAAGGAGCCTGTATCAGGGACACGTTCCAGTGGCATCACAGTGCTTAATCAATATAAAAATGTGATTATAGGATGTAACTTTGTTTGGAGATGGATCATAAACCATGCAGAGATGTCAGCAGAGGGGAAGATGCACACGTGTATGTTGTCTGTTAATAGAAGGTTTGTGTTTTCTTGATGTGAGGAACTGAACCAACTGCTTGACTGTCTGTTCCACACAGGAGCCTCAGCTGTGTGAAGTACGAGCCCTTGTGGTGGGATTTGGTATTGAAAACAGCCGGTTGGCTCACTGGTTGAGTGGGTGCCAGGTGTACGGAGGTTTGAGTCCTCGGCAGCAGCCTCTCACGCTCTCCCCCCTCTCACGCTCTCCCCCCTCTCACGCTTAAACTCTGTCCAATCAATAAAGGCTTTAAACTCAATATACGGATTCGACCGGTTTGAACATTTTGACTCTGAGAGGATCTGATGCTTATTGTGTGTGTTTGTGTGTGTGTGTTTGTGTGTGTGAGGGATTTTAAATCAGTATTCTGGACACACAGTGACCCTGCTGTCCGAGGCCTTATGGAGCCACGAGAGGCTGCTCGAGGCCCTTGATTGTACCAGTCCTTGATTTTTAATGGAAGGGGGGGCACTCCACATAATGCGCTTCATTAAAATCCGCGTGGAGAAGGTGAACGAATCCTCTCTGCTATGTAGAACACGATGCCTGCTTTTGAGCAAGGCATCAAACCCCCTGCTGTTCAGCCCAGCAAGAGCACATCATTGGTTCAAGGTGACGTGTGCAGATTGTGACGATGATGATTGTAAAATATAAACCATCACTTTCACTTTCCAGTCATAAATAAATCAGACTGTGGATAATAAATCATCACGTTCTGCTCGATAAAGAATAAAATCACAAAATAAACCTAAGAAATTGGAATTTTGCTTTTGTGCAGGTAGACGATCCCCTGAATGTCTGTTATTTAGTTCTTACACTCGACTCTAGATAGAGTTCATGTTAACCTGCAGATTTCAGATCTGTTTGTTTCATGGTGTTAAAGCTGTTGACGCAGTAGCAGCCCCCAGAACGTGACTCATTCTAAACACGTTCTGAGGTCAGTTGACACCGAGCACTCGCATGAACGCGTTTCTTAAATGTCGTGACGACAACAACCAATCACACGTTCCCACTTGGGACACGCAGCCACTGCTAAAGGGAACTACTGTGGGAACTAACCTCCACAGATGAGAACGTCCCAGGATCAGGCAGCTGTCACATCGCTCCGACCTCTGCTGGAATTAAAGGGATTTGATTGGCGAGAGCCCGCGTTTGATTGTTGGTTTAAATGCATTTTGATTGGCTGGTGCCTGTTCTGCTGCAGCCTCTGTTTACGTGGTGAATGCAGAATAGCAACGTGAGACGTCACACACACTCAAAGTGTGTTACAGGAGCATTGTTTCATTTAAATCCTGCAACTTGCACGTGTGTGTTTTTTTTTACGTTAAGGTTGGAGTGAGTCTCCAGGTAATCACTGTGTGTGTCCTGTCCTCTGAAGTCATGTAGATGTGACTGTGTGTGTGCAGTTAGGAGGAAATGACCACAACTGTCTAATGCATTTATAAGTAGCTGCTGTGTAACAGTTGTTTGATCGTCAAACTATCTCATTCCCCCCCGTTGAAGGACAGATAATGGATACGCAAGTGTGTGTGTGTCTGTATGTGTGTGTGTGTGTGTGTGTGTGTGAGAGAGAGAATATTTGTGCGTGCGGCAGTCATCCATCACAAAAACGATAGGGGGGGAAATTTAAGGGTACAAATAGCGATGGCGTCCGTGATCTGCATGAACGGTCGGTAAAGAGATGAGGGGATGAATAGGCAAATGAAAGAGAGAGAGAGAGACCATGAGAGGGGAAGCCATTGGAGCAAAGATAAAAAAAAAAGCAGAGGAGAACGTGAAGGAGAAAGATAGAAGGCCCCAGTTCAGAGTCCTTATCAGTTGAAGGAGGAGATCCCATTAATCAGGAGGCGAGGAGATCAAATAATGAGCTGGTTAGTGGAGCACAGGCGTCGATTGTATATGTGAGTGTGTAATAACTTGTGAGTGTGCGTCGGAGCTCCAACTCCTTTTTAATGAGGGTTTAGTTGTGTTATCGCTGATGGAGGGGGGGCAGGAGGCGAAGAGGAGGTCAGAGGGATGAAGATGATACAGACAACATTAAATATATAATGTATTAACCAGTTATTTAATCTTTTATTATCACGAGAAACTAACAACACAATCGTTTTGCTCAAGGCTCTACTGGACTGTCAGGCTCCGCCTCCGACTGCTCTGTAGTGGACTTCCTGTTTAGTTTTGGTGATGTCACTCAGCTTCCTGTCAGGTTCTACTTCCTGTTCCCTTGATTCAGACTCACCTCCACCTGATGAAGGATCTGAATCTTAAATCTTCTTAAAGTTCAACCTCAAACTTCCAGCTTCCTTTTCTCTGTGAATAGATCCTCTACTTCATTGACTTGACAGATATTTGTGTGTAGTTGCTGTTGAGCTAAGTTCTATTCCCCGTCAATGCCTCAGTGTCATTCAGATGCAGAACCCCGTGCCAGCAGTTTACCCGAGGCGTCGCACACCTTTCACATTTCACATTTTTCTCCAGTACACATAAAGTTCAAAGCGTTTGAACTTTAAAACTGCCGACCTTTCAAAAAGGCTACGTCTGACCGAGACGCCCCCGAAAACAAACAGTCCCTCTCTGACTCCTGGAAGAAATGTGCAGGTTTGTGGCTGTTTGAGTAGATTTGTGTCATTGATCCAGATGTTTACGAGGACGTGTGTCCCCCCCGAGCCGGAGGAGGGTGGAGCTCACAGCCCCCGTCAGGTCGCAGCAGCCCAGAGAACATGGTTCCATCACGTGTGTCCCTGTAGCAGCTTGTCCATGCAGTTCCCTGGATGTTCTACATGGCACATATAACAACACATTGAATCTCATGTCTCCGATCAGAGGAAAGTTCATATCCACACAATGATGGATACTTGTTCTTTCACCTTTTCTCCACCATGTGAATTGGGGCCATGTCTGCAGATGTTAAGTTGCAGCAGCAGCTGTTCTCCTCTTCCATTCTCGTGATTCTTTACCATGTGGTGCGTCGTGAGCACAAACCTGAGCAGGCCTGAGTTTCCCCGTTTGACTCGATCTGTGGTTCTCTTCCTAATGTTTGAGAATCTCTCAAGAAACAGGATCCGACCCCGACGGGACAAACCAAACATCTTTAGAGTTTTTATGGAAACTGAATCCACCACAGGTTCTCCTTCATGTTTGGAAATGAGGTGAGGGGTGTTCAGCTGCAACATGAACCTTCACCACTAGATGTCACTAAATTCTACACACTGAACCTTTTAAAGGAATGTTAAAGTGGAAGAAGAAAGTGTCACAGGGAGAACTTTTAATGGGCCTTCTGTGTCTGAGGATTTCCATTTAACATCTGCTGTAACCCCCGCGAGGATTAAAAACCTAAACAGAATGCATCTCTGTATCGTCAGTTATCATGTAAACATATTTAATATTACCAGAATCAGAAAGTAGTTATTGCCAAGTAGGTTTACACCTGCAAGGAATTTGCTCTGGTGATTGGTGCATACAATGAACACAGAAACATAAAAACATAAAAAAGCAATAAATACAACACATAAGAAAAGCAATAAAAACAAACCATATATATTTACTCACTTTTTACTTCTTATTTACTCTATTTATACAAAGTAACATTTATTTAGACATAAACATATCTAAATAAAATATATATAATAGATAAAAGATATAAAAAGTCTTTCAATAACTTAATAGCTCCTTTATGACCTGATAGAAAATGTTTGATTTCAGCAAATTGCTTTTACACCCAGGGGCCCGGTAAAGGAGTTTATTGTCGTCATAACCAGTTTGCTCCGCACTTAGAGAAGAATCATTTCCACGGGTGTTAATCTGTTTGCAGCTCCTCACATTGATGGTGAGGTTCAAGGGTTAGAACACAATGCAACTGAAGGAGCTTCGTCAAACGCTCTTGAACAATGCATAGTCTGTGAATCGTGTTAAAGCTGCTTCCTCTGTCTCTCCTGACGGGAGAAGAATCAGGGAATGTCCCGGTAGAAACAGCAAAGACAAACCGTGCACGTGATGCGTGTGGAAGGCATGTAGCCGGAGGTTAGCAGTGGGCGAGAGCGGTAACGCTGCCTCAGTCATAATAGGATCTGACGATGACTCATGCAGAGCAAAAAACAACAAACGCTCTTCTCTTCCCTCCTCTCATCCCTTCCTCCTTTTCCCCCCCGACTCATCTCAGGCTTCCCTCGCGTCTCCCTCGATTCCTTGATTTTCTTCTTTTCCTGTCGTCGCTCCTTTGTCGTCTCTCCACCTCCTCATCTCTCTCTCCTCCTCCTCGTATCTCACCATGAATCGGTTCCTCCTGCTTCTCTCAGTTTTGCCTCCTCTCTCTCTCTTTACTGGAGCGATTCGCCCTCTTGCTGTTTTCTCTCATGTTTCCTCGCTTGTTTCCTCTTCTCATCATTCTCTGTATTACTGTATCATCATCCCCCCCCCCCCCCCCCCCCCCCTGTTATCACTGTAATCACCCTATCTCTGTAATGTAATAACTCTCCTGGCCACAGTACATAGCGGCTGTTTTGCCACTTCATGTATTTTGCCAGCCAATCTCATTTTGGGGAATTAGGAAAGAACGTCCAGATGACGCCCCCCCTCCCCGTCGCTGCGAGAGTGTCAGATGGAGTCACTTAATGTTTCCAATGCGAGACCAGTGATATTTATAATAATAAATAAAGCAATTATGGGTTATTGCGAAACAAAACAGTTGTTTATTCTACTATGTGTTCAAAAGAAATGTGTTTGCTGCTGCTCCCTGCATCGTGAATACGTGTGAATCCAAACGTTTGTAGATAACATCAGTCCGACAACTGTGCAGTCACATGACAGACTGTCCTGTGAGTTATATGCTTTATATCCAGTAAACTATCAGTGCATCTAAACTGAGATTATATACATTTGCTCCTTAAGGCTGCTGCCACCACAGATTCTATTAAAAGTAGATGCATAGACAGGAAACGAGTGGAAGCTCCTGTAACCTTTAATTTGTCAAATGAGCCTCAGAGAGGAGCTAGTCTATGAAAATGACTCAAGTTCTGGATTATTTATAATGAAACATTTTCTTCAATATCAAATGATGTTAGTTTTTTTAAATGATGGGAGTCAAATTGATGATAAAGCCCTGTATGCACCATGTGATTGACAGCTAGTAGCGTCCAATGAGTTCAGGTGTAGGTGGGGCAGGGGATCATTCTTGAACTCTCAAACAGCCTCCACCCCCCCTTGCTCCTCCAAATGTGGTTTCTACTGGTTCCTAAAGACCAGTATGACGCTGGACCAAACCAATGGGTCTGTTTCCGATGTTCATTCACTCATGAGACACTTCTGCTGTTACGTCAGCACATCTCACCCCCTGCACACGGCTGTTACCTCACAGTGTTGTGTCAGAATCGTTAAATATTCACCACCGACTCCACCGCAGATTGTTGTTTTCCACACACACACACACACACACACACACACACTCAGTTGATGCAACAGTGCGACTGACCCACTCTCTCTCTCTCTCTCTCTCTCTCTCTCTCTGTTGATTAAAGCCTGTTGTGCTCGTGCTGGCCTGATTGCTTTCTCAGGCACTTCTCCGAGCGGCTGAGCTGCGAAAAACCTCGGAGCCCGAGAAAAGAGCAATTTGCAATTTCGTTGATTTCTTTCATGATCCTCAGTCCCTGGAAACCCGTTTGAGTCAAGTTGTCAAATCGCACACACTTGGCACTTTTCTTTATTCCTCGAAAAACCAAATGGCTTTTTGCAGAGGTGTGTGTTTTCCTTTGCCAGCAGCACTCAGATCAGCCCCGTCCCCGCAGACAAGAGCCTCCAAACGAAATGGGTTTTATTGCATGAACACGATGGAATATTTTTAAAAGCAGCGTAAAGCATCAGTCCACGACTAAAGTAGGAGTTTTATCGTGATTCACAGACATTTTAAATGTGCAGATCAGGGTCGGACTCGCTGCTACATTCTCGATCCTGGTAAATTCCAAGTTCCCTTGTATCTCCAGCGTCTGCACCACCGCACCAGTCCATTTGTAACGTATAGGCTAGCTCTGCTAATATTAGCCTAGTTAGCTCCGTTAGCTCTGTAGATACCTGCAGGGCTGGCATGAAGCTCGTCTGCAGCTGCCTCCTCTTCTTCCTCCTCCGGGACATTCTCTTCATCAGCCGCTGAACTGAATTTCCGTTTTTCCGTGATCTATCCTTTTAACGTCAAGTGGCCAGCGGCAGGCAGTTCACATTATTCTTCTGTTCTCCTACAATACATGTATTCCCACGTTGCCGGTGGCCTTGTGGCCCGCTCCTAGAACACGCCACCCCATCTGCCATTTTCCCATATTCACCAGACTGCCAGTCTGAGCCCGGTGCAGACCGGGGGCCTGTAAAAGACCCTGGTTTATCACCAAGGTCATCGACTTACCAATCTCACAACCTCATCTCTGCTCCTCTGCTTCTGTCTGAGCTCCTCCACTGTCTCTTTTCCATCCTTTCACATAACCATGCAATTAAGTGTGACAGAGAGGAAGCGGGTGACATTCGACAAAGGTTCTCGGGGGTGGTGGAAGGGGGGGGGGGGGGTCGTTGAGTTCACGTGGCTAAGCAGAATAAATGGTAAGTCGGGAGGATGCTTCCGTTTAATCAGACCTTCAATATTATATGTGTGTTGTTGCTGCACTACTTTTCTTCCTCATTCACACACTCCAGTGCACTATACAGTGTGTACTTTACAGTGTGTATAGTGTCCCCCTCCAGGTTGTGTGTTCCTTTCTACTGCATACGCACAACAAACACACACCGCTCTTTGTCCTGAGCTCGCTCCCCTTCACACAAACGCACACATTCAATCCCCCGCTCTCCGACACTCTGTGTGCTTTCCAGTGCGTCTCCGTCCCTCCTGTCATCACCTGCCTGCAGAGGGAAGACATTTGTCTCCAGCCGGTTGTTTCATCTGCGCTACCTAAATTTAAATTGCTGAACGCCCTCCTACACTGCCCTGCTTCACCCTCAATGTTCTGAGTCTGTACAACACAACACATGCTCTGATCCTCCAATGTTCTCCCACGTCCTGCTTCCACATCCTCTAATTATCTGATAAACCTCCTGTTCTGCTGTAGGTTATAAATTGTTCTGCTTCTAATCTTCTGTGCTGCTGTGGTCTGATGCACCCGCCCGCTGGTCCACTGTGTCTCTCTCACAGCAAACGCTACACTTATTGGATTCTAACATGTGTAATGCATGCTGTTTGATGAGCGCCTCGAAGTTAAACGCTGGTTGGGATTAAATGGTGAAGATCTCGGGGAATTTTAATGAGTCGACGGCTGCGCTTAATGGTTTTTAACGATGAGGGATAAATGAGGAATGAAAATGTTCGACTGAAAGACGGCCCTTAAATCAGAAAGTGGGTCAACTGGTCCAAGTTTGCAGGTCTGAGTTTGGATGTGGACTCAACATCTGGAGTCAAACTCAACCTCTGCATCTGCACTGTCAGCCAGTTGAATACTGAAGAGGCTCAACTCTTAACACAACAGTTTGTGAGCTTATTCCACATTTTAACCAAAGCTGTGATGTTTCCCTAGAAAGTCTCAGGGTTTCCCCCAGAAAACTTGCTAAGCCTGGAGGTAGGGCCGCTAGAGAAGCCGACCGGCGGCCGACAAAAAAATGTTAAAAGTTGACAGGAATTTTGAAATTATGACAATCGTTATTTTAAGACATTTATTAACAATGCTTATTAATATTACATAATACAGTTTACAAAAAATAATAAATAAAATAAAAATAAATATTATCAATTAGTAAAATCTAAATGAATCTAAAAAAACTAGCCATTTCTGGTCACATTTAAAAGTAAAATAAATTAACATAAATAAAAAAGTGCAAACATGGCCAAGGGGGAACAGGGAACTCAGGGCCTGAAGAGGTATGCTGTGTGACCTCTTTTACTTCTTGCAGAGGGAGCAGGTTGGATCACTGCAAGTGATCCGTCTCGGCTTCTGAAAGAACTCCTCCAGAGCCTTACTGTAGTCAAGATCAGCCATAGAGGGACCATTTATTGTTATACAGAGGCAACCTGTTCCTGAGGTCTTTGGGTTAAATCCGCTACTTGGATGTTTCCCATCGCGACTCGCAGCAGGCTGCTCCGACGGGCTAACATCCGACGTGCTAATATCCGACATGCTAACATCCGACGCGCTAACATCCGAAATGCTAACATCCGACGCGCTAACATCCGCGCTAACTAGCTCTGGCTCTGCCTCATCATCGAGCCCACGGCTCGGTCGGCTCGCTGGCGATGCTCTCCGCTTGGCCTGGGGCTGAACGAGCGGCCTCCCCCGACTCCGGAAAAAGAAAGAGTCCAAGGTTTTTGTTACCCTTTCTCCGTGACATGTCGCGTGAAAGTTGTTGCGTGGTAGAGACGGGTCGTGGTTTTGGAGGTTCAGGTGATGGAAAATAAACCTGACCTCTTACCTTATGGGTTCACATACTGACCATAAGATGTCGCCATTGCGGTTTCAACCGTATCACCAGATGCGGTTACAAGCGACGCTTAGCCTGGCGGGGGGGGGAGAAAAGCCTGGCGGCCCGCCAGGCCTATAAAGCACTGGGGGAAACCCTGAAGTGTAACCAGAAGTTTAAACCTGAACCTCAGTGTCTAACTCCATCACGTGTGAATATCAGAGCTTCAGTCAAAGATGCTGCTGCAAGTTTCCTCTGCTCGGAGGAAAGTGCTTTGATGAATAAACGGTTCGATCTGTTCAGACGACGACTTTCAGCCTCAGTGGACGGATCCGTAAAAACTCTCCGTGACACAGTTTGTAGAATAAATGTCCGGGTGTGAGGGAACGTGTGAAGAAACATTTACTTCTGCTCGTCCCTGCCGCTGCTCGGCTGCATCCTCTCCATCACACTCCCAAGTCCTGCTGCAAGTTCCACTACATAAGGCCGAGCTCAGCAATATCTCACAGGGTAAGAGAAGTGTGTGTATGTGTGTGTGGTGGTGGGGGGGGCTAAAGCTGTGGGTGAGATGGTAAAATCCAATGAACTCGAGATGAGACCGAGAAAGTTGTAAGGCCGTGAGAAGGGGAAAGAAAAAAAAAGGATAATTGAATCTTGTAGGAGTGTTTTATTGATTCCTCAGCAGAACCACAGCCGCATTTCAATTGGTCCAATCACAGACCTGCACCAGCCGGGTCCTCTGACGTGTTCAGCCTCGACGGAGACGAGGAAACAGATCCACAAACTGTGAAGTGAAAGGAAAACAGAGGATAGAGAGGAGGGAGGTGGAGAGCTGTGTCTCTCCCAGCAGCTGCAGACGAGGTCTCTGAGCAGGGATTTGAACCCCAAACCTCCAGTGGAGCAGGTTGTGACCACATGAGTGGAACAGCAGCTTGGTGCTGGGAACACGTGGTCAGTTTGCTTCAACATCTCAAACCTCTGAACTCCCAGAGGCCAGAACTGAAGCTGCATCAGACCATCGCTGTCAGAAACTCAACTGTCAAGTTTTTATGAATCCGTTGTTTTCGAAGCAAACTTCAAATTTATCGGGAGTTCAGTCAGTTACAAAAAAAAACAAACATGGTTCCATTCATTTATAAATCGGGACAATAGGAAAAGCACATATTTTTCAATTTGTACAAATTTGTCTTCAAGTTATTGTGTTACTTTTTTGAAAGACTCACTTTGAGAAAATCTTTACAGAATGAATTGTTATAAAACTCCACTCAGAAGATTCTGTATTCTTTCTACTTTCTTATATTTGTTATATGTTGACTTTTGGAACTGATGACAACTTTACAGTGAGTCGCGAACTATTTATCAAATGTTTACACAGATGTAATCTATTAACTAGAAATGGATTTTAAGAACTGACGATTCCTTATAACTATCAACTCTCTACAAATAACATTTATACACAAGTAAACTGCTACAGTAAATACTAATTGTATTAATTTATAAACTGAATATATCTGTGCATAGAACTTTAACATCTGATTATTTAATATGTGACCGTTATTGAAACAATCACATCTAATTATAAAGTTAACTTCAGGGTTTTATCCTTATTCCAGCAGAGAGTTCATTGAAGAACTTCCTCAGTCTGGTTCCTTGTGATAACGACGAGAACAAATGAACACGTCACAACGACAGATGGAAGAAAACCAGTCAGAGAGATTTTCACTGTTTCACTCCAGCTGCCAAATAATGTGTAATAGTGTTGATGTTGAATCGGATCAGCGCCCGTTAGGAAACATACATCAAGACAAATAGGAAAAACCTCCGAGGAATAAACTCCCCCTGGGAATGATGAATTTACATTCTGATAACGTCGGCCATATTTCATCTGAGAGGAAAACACATTTACTATTTATGATACTAATGTCTGAACTGATGGCTGAACACGAGGGAAGAGACACACACACACACACCTCTAGAAGATGATAACACAAAGAGGCCACGGGCACTTCTCACTGCTCACACGGCCCAATGCAACAATCTGTCACATGCAAATTACTCACAACAACTTTTTATTATATTTTATAAAGCGTTTTTATTTGTTTTAAGGGTAATGGTGGTTTTAATAAGCAGTTTAATAATAGTTACCAAGCAAGAACGCAGAAGAATCGAGAGTTTTTGTAGAATAAAGATAACAAATGATAATAAATTGAAATAATACATTGAATTTAATTAATCTACATTGATGTATGAGTATCTTGTACTCAAAAGTTTAAGTGAGGCCCACAAGATAGAATATAGCTACAAAGAAAATATGCTCAGTTAAGGCATATATTAATAATATTAAATAATATCAACAATTTATTTTGTTCGGTAAAAGTACGAGTTAGCATGTTACAACGCAATTATAAAAGATAATCTCATATGAAGTGAATATATGTTTATATTTATAAACTCTATTTCTGTAAAACTATATAAAAGCATATATAAGTACAGGAATTTTGTAGGAATCCAGAAATGCTCTGGAGAAGAGCTCAGAACGTGTGGACGAGCTTTTCATATCCTCAAATGTCCCTAAACTGTTTGTCAGTGGCTGTTAAGTAGCGTCCTCACTGTCTGTGCATGAGTGTGTGTGTCTGTCGCTCTGTGTGTGTGTGTGAGCGTGTGTGTGTGTGTGTGTGTGTATGTGTGGCCCCTTCTGCTCTGCAGTTTGAGCTGGCTGACCTACAGACAGACAGGGCAACTCCGCCGAGAGTTTATGGTTTATGGCCTTTTCTGCAACACTGAGTGTGTCTGTGTGTGTGTTTGTGTGTGCGCCTGTGTATATATTTTGCATGTCTCATGGTGAATGCACAGCCATGGACGTGCTGTTGAGTTTTTTTATCTCTGCAACTGTAGGTTTGTGTGTGTATGTATGTGTGTGTGTGTGTGTGTGTGTGTGTGTGTGTGTGTGTGTGTGTGTGTGTGTGTGTGTGTGTGTGTGTGTGTGTGTGTGTGTGTGTGTGTGTGTGTGTGTGTGTGTGTGTGTGTGTGTGTGTGTGTGTGTGTGTGTGTGTGTGTGTGTCTGTGAGAACCTGTATCTTTACGAATCAGTGGATGTGTGTCTTGACAGCAATATGCACAGATGATGCACGTGATTTTGTGTAACATCTCTGTAACTATTGGTTTGTGAGTCTTCCCATCTGGTGTGTGTGTGTGTGTTACCCTCTGAGTGTTCACCATGTGTGTATTTGTGTGTACACATGAAAACTCACTTTCCCCTCGATACGACTTCATCCTAAAGACACAACACACTTCCTGTGTAACATTTGTTTTCACCATCTGCTTGTCCGAACAGAATCACGTCACGCACAGTTAGTTTCATCCACTGGTTTCTCCTGCCCACTGAGGAGCTCGGCACTGGGAGCACTTGATCCCAGTCTCGTGCTCAATCACAGCCTCGAGCAAACAAACAAAACATGAGTCTGTAGAGTGAAAAGAACATTTCCTGATACTAGGTTCTGCTTTTAAATCCCCCTCCTCCATGACCACATTTAATCTAATTGTGTAAAATCCTGCACCGAGCTTTTCCCATGTGTCTCCCACCGACCTGGACACAGGTGCTGCTGGTATCTGCAGATGTTGCCAGCAGCTGGATCCTGGTCTCGGCTCAGTGCTGCTGGTGTGCAGCTGCATCATCAGAGACTCTTGATCGTTATCTGTGTTTTATTCCTTTATTGTGTTTCAAACAAATCAAGAAAAAGTTGTTTTTACTTTTCTCTAATGGGAATGTTTAGGTTTTCATTGAGGACAAGTTGTTTCTCAGTTGACGGCCTTTGGAACCTCAGCTTGCTATCGCCTTCATGTCTCTGTATCTACAGTTGATTCACCGTAATCGATATTTGAAAGAGATTCAGGTTAAAATGGTGGTTTTGTCATTGTCATGTTTAAATTCCAGCTCTTTGCAGGATGACAAAGACGGTTCATAGTTTTGTATTAAGTGTAGATTTCGAGGCTACACATTGAGTCGCTGGATGTGATTCCACCACGTGGACACTGTGATTGGTCGACTTCTTGTTTCCTGTTTTCCTGAAGCTCGTACAGATTGAACTTATGAAAGTCTCCTGCAGCCATCCTGCTCCCTGTGGTCCCAACACTCTAAACTGGTATCATAATCTCCTAGTGTCACAGAGGAGGTGAACTTTTCCATTGTTGCTCTGCACAAATAATTTTTATAATGAATTCAATATTTTCATATTTTCTTTCTTTCTACTGTTATTTATTTATTTATTAATTAGGGTTAGGGTTATTATTATAAATTATGAATGTGGACAGATGTGTGTGTTCTATTCAATAAGAGCTGAGGAACCAAGAGGTGGATCAACTGGGAGGGGAAATATTTTAACATTATGATTAAAATGCAGAACAGACTGTCTCTAAAGGCTCTTCCTTGAAAAAATAAATAAAACTATTATACAAGCTATGACTCATCGTCTCCCCGTCAAGGTGATCAGAGAGATCTGGATTCAAGGTGATTAATCACACGTTGTTTATTTTTGCTCTTACCAGCGATGAAGACGTCGATGATCATAACACGCTAACACTCTTTAGTGTGCAAGCTGAATAAAACAGTTTGATCCACTTCCTGGTGTCGTACGTCTGTTTCCTCTTCATGGAAACTTCCCTTTGGTTTTTTTAAATGCCTGAAAGGAAACGTGAGAATCTGTGCAGTGGAAACATCAACATCTCAAGAATCACTAACCAACCTGTAGAAATGAGCAAACTGAAAGGACTCCTCAGTGCAGCGTGTCGGCAGCAGGTGGATCCAGGAGCCAGTTTATCTTTAGAGTGTTTATAAGTGATAGTGTGTTTGTTTCATCAGGAGTCTATAAAAGGAAGCCTCTGCTGTGGAGGCGGCCTCTCGTTGGTTGGGCTTAACTGCTCAGGCTCATTCTCTGGCAGTCGCTTAATTAGTTTTCAGTTAATTGCACGCCCACGTGCAGCTTATAAGTCGATTACAGGCTAAACTGATCGTGGGCTGGGAAAAGGAGGAACACGTGCACTTTTTCGTGCACACACAGACACCGAACAACTCTGCCCCCCCCCCCCCATGTCTCAATGCCTGCCTCCCCTCGACTTCCATGCACACTGCCAAACTAATCATTTCCACGGTGTTGAATGTGAAATGAGGTTGTGTCTGAGTGTGTGTGTGTGTGTGTTTATTTCTTTCTTTATTAAAACGGTGGATGATGCAAGCGGCTCTTTTAATTACCAGAAGTCTAATAACAGTGCATTTAGATATAAAGGGACTGAAAATTAAATGTGAGAACAAACCTGCACGACTGTGTAACATGTGGCACTTTTCACTTATACTTGCCAAATAAATACTAATGGTTTTGAAATTTAAACAATCGGAAAAACATAAAACAAATAAAGTTGAATTATTGTGTAAATTCCTCTTCTGAGCAGTTTTACATCTGTTGTTTTTATTCCTGTCACCATCTGTTGTCCCCAAGCGTTTGTGTCCCTGCTGAGTCGTACAGATGGCAGGTACCATGATAGTATAAATACTTTTTATATTGTAGTATATTTGTGTACATATCGTCCAGAGAATAAATGTGGATGCATGAAGATATTGATCTTCGAGAAGGATGACTCAAATATCTCTGTAGCAATAGCCAGTAAAACGTTTCCTTTCTTTAAATCTTTAAAACAATAATCTGCAAGTTTCCTGAAGTCATTAAGTACTTTGTGTAGTTTGGAGGTGATCGGCTTCCGTCACATGAGATCCACCTCAGAAAACTACAGTTATTTCTTATGAGGAGAAATATGAAAAGAAAACATTTCTACCAAAGCAGTTGATGAGTTTCCAAAACTCTGGCAAAACACCCAACAGCAGCGGCTCGGATTCCTCCGGCGGAATTTAACGGAAACCAGATAATATCAGAATCCAACAATCATAAGAGGCATCACCTCAAACCCTAATTTAAAAAAGATCTGAATCTTTGTGAGAGTTTCCGCTCCCCGGGTTCCAACACAGGAACTTCAGATAACCTCCTGCTGAACCCATCACAGCCTCCTGATCCCCTCACAGTGTGCTGCTGTATCAACGTGAGCAGGAAGAGGTGTTTGCTCCTCGCTGTGTGTCAGAGTCTTATCTGCTCAAGGCCTGATGTTATCTTCCAGCTGTAGCTGCTCTGCTCAGTTCACTCGATGGTTTGGATCTTTGAACCGAAGCTGAAAATTAGGGATAAAATAAATAGGAACCTCTACGAGTGTGTTTTCCTGCTGAGGCTCATTCAGATCTGTCTGGTTGGTTCTGTAATGAGTTGGGGTTCAAACACCGATCTTCACACTCCACCAGGTGATGGTGTGATGCACCCAGTGGGTCACTAGTGGGATATGTGAGAGGAGGGAAGCAGGGAACACGGTGATTTTCATGCTTGCAGCTACAGGTGATAGTCCGACACGCTCGGCTGTGTCTACAACATGGATTTGTTGCTGGAGCCGCTGCTGCACACCTCCTCCTGCTGATGGGCTGTGAAGGAGTGTGTGTGTGTCTGTGTGTATGTTTGTGTGTGTGTGTGCAGCTGCTCGGTCTTGCCTGTCATCACCCTGTCAGCTCTTCTCCTCACACCTCACATCTTCCCCATAAAGGACAGAATATCCAGAACATCGGCCAATGCTTCATATCAAACCTTTAAAAGTTCACTTCCATGGATTTCTGATCCACCGAGAGAAGATTAATTTCCCAGGAGGTCACACAAACTATTTTATACCTCTTTAAACCCAGTTAACATTCATGTCCCTAAAGCATTTAGCTGATTCACTGACCAGTATGACAGTCAGTGGTGTAGCTGTGTCTGTAGAAGTGGATATTCTCTTCTTTTATTCCACTTTCTTACCTGCACCACAGAGGTAAAGTTTCCCTCCATCACTCGGTTTGTTTGTTTGTTTGTCGGTTTGTTTGTCGGTTTGTTTGTTTGTTTGTCAGCAGGATTTTCACCAATGTCCAAAGGAATCATTCATGGATGTAGATTCAGATCCAACAGATTATAAAATGGTTTAATCTTCTGCTCTGAGGATCATTCTCAGTTTTAAAGTCGGCTAAACGAGCAAAGCACAAACACATTGTGATATTTAGCTGCTTCTGGTATATTTTAGCAAAAGATCATAATCATTTCATCAAATTATTCCATGAGATGACATAATTAGTTTTGTTATTATCGAGGTAACCCGACAGATGTGTAGATCACTGGTGATGTATGTTTGCCTCCTTATGGTGAAGCTGTGGAACAACCTTGTCCTGTTTCCCTGATGAATTAATTTGTCACATTGGAAATATATTAAATGAAAGTTTACAGAATTTGATTTCAAACAATGATCAGTATCTTAACCTTTTATTCAAAAAGATGTGATTTGACTTTATTTGTCTGCGTTAACTGTGCCCAGCGGAGCCGTGACATCACAGCAATGTCACTCACTGTAATATTTAATTCATAAATCAGGATTTATCAGCTGCTGACGAGGCTTTTCATGATGCAGCTTCAAATATCAGAGTCACAATGACTCAATTTACCAAACCAGTGACTTACTGGTGCCACACACTGACACACACACACGATGCAATGATACACCATGACAGTGTCGGACACCATCCTGAGTCATAATTGATTTAATGTTAGAATTGAACACATTACACACACTACTTGTCAGCGATTGGCCCGTTGGATTGCTTTGGTTTCACTGACAGAGACGTTACACTGCTGACAAGCCCTTTGTGTGTCTGTGTGTGTGTGTGTGTGTCTGTGATGGAATGTGTGTGAAGTGGAAGACGGTGTCTGTGTCAGTGTTCATAACGGCCTGTATTTGCTTGTTCATGCGTGAGTGAGTGTGTGTTCATTTGAGCCAGTGGGCAAATGAGTGTGTCGGTTTGCGTGTGTGTGTGTGTGTGTGTGTGTGTGTGTGTGTGTGTGTCTGTATCTGTGTGTGTGTATGTGTGTCGTCTCTGTTCCAGTTCAGCTCTGTCTGGGTTCACTCTTGCAGTTCACCTGTCCACTGAACCATGGACACAGACTTTTTTTCAATGCCAATTAGACGTGGACACTTGGAAGCTGCTGCTCATGCAGCATTGATGCTGTGGAGCGTTGAGAGATGAGCTGAGGGAGAGAATCAATCCTTCTCCTATAAACTGGATCTGTTTACAGCCACACCCCCGTCAGCTCCTCTCACCGGGGATGTGCCGGATCATGGTGTCACCGCAGTCTCTTTGCCAATCATTTTGCCAATTTAAGGGAGTCTTCAGAGAATTGTTGTTGATGTGGACCCATCCGCTGTTCTTGGGAGGAAGCTCTCAGATCTCTTTACAGACCCCATGGTCTAATTCTGAAGATGTTATATATCAAAGTAAAAACCTAAAAGTAGCACAGTGTTGCTTTCAGGTTCTGGAACCATCATGGTCTTCATTAATACAGGAAACTGACTTTACATGGGCTTCAGATCCGGACAAAGACTTTCCATAGCAGGGACTGGGACTCCAGCTGAGAGGAGACGACACCTCGGCCACTAGTCGCACACTTTCCTCCATTAAAGTCATTTTAGCTGCAGCTTTTATCCACAGCGACTCAGCACCAGGCTCCATTACAGCTGTGAGCCACAGCTGGAGCTGCTTCCTTTGAGATCTGCCACAGCTGCTGTGCTGTGACCAGTGGAACCGGGATCGGGTTATTCCACCGGCACCAAGATCCTCTTCATGTCGTGCATTAAAATAATCTGAAATGTATTGAAACAGGTTTTTAATTTTGCCTATCAGTGAATAGAGTAAAGATAAATATAAACTAGGGTTGTTATTCTGCCTCATCTGCTCCAGTTGCCTTTTAAAAAATCACAGTGAATCACATATACACATAATCATAGTATTATTCTGCATCATACTATTATTCTGCATTATCAGAAGTCAATACTGATTGACAATATTTTTGAATTATAGCAGAATATAATCATATTTTGTTAAAGGCTTACAACATTTTGCATATTCATGTTAGATGACATACAATATGTGCTTTCTTACACATTTCAGATATTTGTAATTCAAGATCTAATATATATAATATAGTGACTTTTTTTCAGGGCTCAACTAATAGATATTGAAAATAAATAATTGCCAAAGACACTTGTGGGTTTTCTGTGATGTTTTGGTTGAAAAGATAAAAACCTATAACCAAACAGTTTCAGTATTCTCCTTGAAAAACTCTGGTTTGAGCTCGGAACCAGAACTCTTTGCTCATTTCACAGCAGAAATCCTTTCCCCCTGTGGACGTGCAGTTAATCACAGAAGAAGAGACGCAGCTTTGTCTTCATCCGTCCGCCTCCATCTCTCCAGTCGAGACACCTTATCAGAATCCATCCCCGGAATGAGAGAGCTGTGAACGCAGAGCAGAGCAGACGTGCTTCATGGTGCTGCTCTTTGTCTGAGGAACTTTCTCTGACGGATCATTCATCCTCTGCAGGAGAGAATAAAGAGATAAGACAGTGTCCTCTCACTGTACTTATTAATCTGCACTGGGGCACAAGTTCTACCCTGTAAACAGAAGAAGTCACTGTCCGAGCTGAAGTGTCCGAGCTGTGGATGTTTAAAAGTACAAACTGTCTTTAGTTCTGAGATCAGATTGAGTTCAGTGAATCTCCAGGCAGGAGGCTATGTGACGCTGTACTTAGGTACATTAATATATATATATATATTTGAATACCAGTATGCTGAAGTTCTCACATTGATGATGTAGACATACTGATATTTAGATATTTAGTTTTTCATAAGGTTCAGCACAGAACAGCTGGTGGTGATGAACATGTCATTAGCTTTGCAGATATTTGGCTCTAAACTAAAGCACTAGATTAAGATTAGATTAAGATTTACTTTACTGTCCCAATAAAGGTCATAAATGGGAATACACCATGCATCATAAAACAAACATACATACAACAAACATCATACAATAACAATTATTGAAATCAATTTAAAAGGATTAAATTAATACATATGTATTAACAAGCTGGAAGAATACCAGTGCAAAAAAACGCAAATAAGGACTAATGCAACCATTTATCTGCCGCTACTTAAAAGCTTTATAGATACTTGGATAAATTAATTTTATAAATCTGTTGAATCTTCTGCGACAGACTCTAAACCTACGAGAGAGAAGCAGCAGCTCAAAGTCTGTGAGCAGAATATCAGATGTGTCTTTAACCTGCAGTTATTGAGATATCTTTATAACTGGTTCTCATTGGTCAGTCTGACTTATTAAGGTGTGTGTGTGTGTGTGTGTGTGTGTGTGTGTGTGTGTGTGTGTGTGTGTGTGTGTGTGTGTGTGTGTGTGTGTGTGTGTGTGTGTGTGTGTGTGTGTGTGTGTGTGTGTGTGTGTGTGTGTGTGTGTGTGTGTGTGTGTGTGTGTGAATGCATCGTGCTAGACCACCGTGATATGTGGAGTCATGGTGTGTTTTCCAATGAAACCACCTCAATTATCGATAAGTTCCCCTGTTGCCATTTATCAGACAATAGCTGAGTTTGTGTGTGTGTCTGTGTGTGTGTCTGTGTGTGTGTGCGAGTGTGTGTATTTAATTTTCCCTTTCCAGAGAGGAAGTCGATAAAAACCGATCCCTTCCCCCCACCTCTGCTTCTCCTCTTTTCACTCACTTCTATCGTTCTTTTCTCAATCATCTCTCTCTCTCTCTCTCTCTCTCTCTCTCTCTGTTAGACCTGGTCAATAATATACTTCACACACTGGAGTCACTCTCCTCTCTCCTTCTTTCATCTTTGTGTCCTCACGCTGTCTTTTAACTTTCAGTCTCACCGTGTCGTCCTCTTTCTTTTCAGTCCCCATTTCCACGATTTCTTTTTCTTTCCTCACATTTGTTTTTTAAAGAACTTTTCTGATGAACTCAACCGTTTTACCAGCGAGGAGTTATTGTGTTGATGAGCAAAAAAAACCCTGATGTGTGCAACCCTGAAGTCAGTCCCCCTGGAGAGACAAGTTTCTGAGAAGGTTCCATGCAGCGTGTTTCCTTCTCTGAACGTCTGTCCTGTTAGATGACTTGTGTGTCTCTCTGTGTGTGTGTGATCTCTCTGGGTCTCTCTCTCTCTGCACTGTGATGTTGCAGTGTGCGATTAATGCTTTGTCACGGAGCTGCAGAGGCAACATGGTGTCATTGAATTATTTTCACTGTGCTGGAGTTCGTTAATGGAGCCGATGACAGAAGTTTCCCTGGTGCTGCAGGGGAGGAGAACAGAGACACACACAAAATGTTGTCATCGGGCTGCTGGGTCCTGTGTTGACAATGTGTCAGGTGCACAATGGAAGTGGACTGATGTGTGTGTGTGTGTGTGTGTGTGTGTGTGTGTGTGTACCTGGTTTACTCGTCTCTGTTTGCTCTGCAAGAATAAACTGTTCAACCTGAGGAGCACATTTCTCTGGTGGATTTCAGTGTGGAGGAGTTTAATGTCTGTTATCTTACATTAAAACTGACGTCATGGTTTTTTAAATGCAACATCCTCGTATGTTTACATTCTGAAACATGCAGAAACCGAATATATGATGTTGAGTCGGAGGTGGAATCTTCCTCCAGTGCACCGGGGTCTTATCCTTAACCAATCAGAAGAGGTCAAGCCCCCGTGTGAGATTTGAGTGTAAGTGTAGAATGTAAAGAAGGAGAGAATGAGGTTAGAGCGAGAGAGAGAGAGAGAGAGAGAGAGACCAACGTCTCTGCTGGACAGTCAGCACTGAAACGGAATAACTAAACAGATATTGATAGTTTCATACTTTATATTTAACAGCTGCTTAGGTGCTGGTCCATTTTTCTATAGGTTTATATTCAGAGTTTCTTTGTTTTATTACATAATTTCCTTTGGAGGAATGAGGGGAACCATATTTTCCTTTCGCCGCATTAAGAAAAATAAATAAATTGGAAGCAAATCAAAGTATAATATCCAGATGATAAGAGTAAAAGTGAAGGTTTCAGAGTGAAAGTACAAATTGGAGACCGGTTATTATGTGACCGATGCGTAAGGAAAGAAGATCCTCAAGAATGTGTTTGTGTGTGTGTGTGGTGAATGTGTGTGTTTGATTTGTATTGGTCCTGAATAGCAGTGGACAGCAGCTTTCAACAGCAGCAGCCGTCCGATTCAGTCCCTGCATGAATTCACAGCTGCAGGGAAGACACACACACACACACAAACACACACACACACAGAGACACAGGCGCGTAAATACAGCGACAAACACACACACGTGCAGATTCAGACACACGCAGGGATGCATGCAGAGGACTGGCTTTGAATCAAATGAACACAAACACCCACGTGCACTGACACAGATACACACACACTCACTGGGACATGTAGTGTGGCTCTGTGTGATGATGTTAACAAACTGCAGCAGCAACAGAGACTGAAAGGGTAGAAAGAATAAACAGTGTACTGTAACAGGAAAGGTGCATCACACACACACACACACACACACACACACACATGTTTATGAACATGAAAGACTAACAGGTAATGACCACTCGGAGAAAGACAGGAAGGAGGTGGGAGGCAGATTTCCAGCTGTAATGTGACATTTTGTCCATTTACCGACACGTGCACAGCGTCCTTGGGTCTTTTTGAAATGCACTTTATGAATTCAAGTTGTTATTATGATTTCATATGGAGGCTGCTAAGTGTATGGATGATAGCATTCAACTCAAAGTGCACAAAGTACAAAATAGGAAAATGACAACTGAGCAACGTTGGACAATGTCAGACTGAGTCTGAACAAGGTTCCACTCTTCATGCAAACATAAGTATTTCTCATAATAACATCCCTGTGAGCATAGACTGTAAATAAAGAGGGACGACACGTCTCCACTTCCTCCCACTCTACGGAAGTGAAGTGAAAATATCCCCCCCCATCTCATCTCTGATGGTTTAGAGTCTGTGCAGCACTGGTCATGGAATGGAGCCGTGGTATTTCGGTCTATCCAGTAAATCAAACTTCAGGAAGTCGCGTTTTTTAAAACTATAGAAAATGACAGAAACAACCTGAGAACAAACTTATATGGCATCTACTTCATCTATGTCCCATAGGTTAACATGGCAGAGGCAGAGTTTGTGACCAATAATAACCTGGGTGGGTGATCCAGAAATTTTGGCTGAACTTTGGAGCAGCTCTCAGTTCATCAATCTTCACACACAGTGAATGATGCCCGAGCTGAGCCTCATGAAAAGAGTTGATTCCTCAAATGGTCCAATAGAGAGTCGACTGATGCAGAATGTCAATTTGTTGTTTGTGTCGCGGAGACAATTATGATTTAATAACGATTGAACACTGTGAATATTCTCTTCTCTTAGCCCCGGGATTTCATTTTTTGCAGCCTCAGTGGAGAGGAGTCGTCTCTTAATCTTTTCTTAAATCAAACCCTCGTGGAGACATTTGCTTTATTTCTACGTCCAATTATTTTTGACTGCTCTTTGGTTTTGTTCCATAAAATCTGCTGCTACTCCGAGAAACTCACTTTATGAAACAACAGAGGATAACAGAGACATTTCCCAAACCAACCTGATGAATATTTGATCACATTTTAACAGGTTTTACATTAAGTGGCAATTATGACTTTATTAGCTTCCACAAGGACGATGAGGGAGGAGAGACTGGGAGAGAGGAAACACACTGGAACTGGTTTCCCTGTCTTCTTCAGCCCCTTGTAACCAAAACTAATTCTACCCTGAACCCTGAAGAGACCGTCTTTACCTGTGGGGGCTTCATGTTCCTGTCCCCACAATGACACGAGTCCCCGTTGGGTTAGTGTGTAGTCAGGCAGGAGATCAGAACAAGCTCACAATCACACACACACACACACACACACACACACACACACACACACACACACACACACCATCTAACCCTTATCTTGTCATCCGAGATGTGTTTGTACTTCCTCTCTTTTATCTTTTGTTTTTCCTCTTATCTGTATTTGTTGTTCTCTGATCTCCGCAAAGCACTTTCTGACAAACCGGTTTGATAAAAGCACTTTGGGACTTGATGGAGTTTGGCTCTCGGGACGGATGGAGGGATGAGGAGAGACGGAGACTGAAGGAGGAGAGATGAGATCAGATCAGATGAGATCACAGGAGAATGATGAGACGTCTTACAACGAACAACAAGTAGAAGGATCTTTGGATTTGTGTCCATAAAGACTGAAGCAGGATATTAAAACAGTCAATTTTCTTTTCAATGAGCCTGAGCAGCACATTTGAAAAAAGCCTCAATCCTCTTTGTGTGTTTGTATGTTTGTCTGTTTGTGTGTTTGTGCTCATTTCCTGCAGTTTCCTTAAGCTTCTGAGTTATGTCTCACATTTGGTGCAGCACAGGTTGTCATTTCATTTCTTTTAAAAGTCTCAAATTCAACTTTTAATTGACATATTATGAAATTAATATCAGATATGCCAGCATTATTTAAAACTACGGTATAAACATAATAATAACACAGATTAAATTCACTACATCTTGATTTTTATTTGAATCTGCACCAAATTGCTCAAAGTTATAATCATCAGTCCTCTAATTATTCTTTATGAGGCTGATTTGTTTTCATAAAGATCCAAAATCAATGAAGATATTGACGAAAGTGTAAATCCATGCACATGAAAATGTAAATGTTCTTCCCTGACCCACATGACTTCCTTCCTCAAAGTTATTGGTGTTTTTTGTGTAATCTTACTAAACAGATCAAACCAGGACTTCCTCTGTGGTGGTTTTAATGAACCCATTGGAACCTGCAGGGCAGCTCCGCCCCTGAGCAAACATTAGTCCTCCTGAATCTCGGTGTCAGTGAGTGTCACGGTCCAGACGTTCCAGTGGAGCCGATCCACGGCTGACAGGTCGGACGCTGCAGCAGAACCAGGCCGCTCCCGGGAGCCGGCGCTGAGTCAACGTGAAACCAGATGGTGCAAGGAAGAAAAAACGATTTCCCAGGATCATATTTTATAATGAGTGAATGAAGTTTCATTATGAATCCTCAGAGTTTAGCTGCTGCTCGTGTTCGGGGCCCGAGCACCAGAGGAGGTTCAAGGTTTGAAGGAAAACGGAAGATGATGAAACTCTGTGTCTGTGAATCCACAGGAGATGGAGATGGATTGTTTTGGTTACACACACGTGAGCAGGATGAAGAAGTGTGTGTTTGTGATGGAGCAGCAGAGTCACACCAGCTGTGTGTGTCTGGGAGCACGAGTGTGTGAAAGAGGGATTCAAACACAAATCAGTGGCTTGAATGAGCCGTCGTGAACATTATAGCCAGGAGCTCCATCTCTATCTCTCTCTCTCTCTCTCTCTCTGTCTCTCTCTCTCTCTCTCTCTCTCTCTCTCTCTCTCTCTCTCTCTCTCTCTCTCTCTCTCTCTCTCTCTCACACACACACAGGCTAATTAAGAACCAGTCATCAGCCTGTTGCGTTCCGACTAATTTGTATTTTCATTGCCGTCCTCGTCCAATACACATGCCTGGACAATTTGTTATCACTTAAAGCAGAAGCATGGAGCCTGTGTGGTGATTAAAGTGAATAGAGCACAAGCAGAGATCACATGTTGTGAATTACTCGATCACTTTTTCCTCTCATCAACGGTGAGAGCTGGAACAAGACTGAAAAGTACTTCACTCTATGGACTTGACAAATTAGTCATTCTGAAGGTAATTGTCTAACAGCCTAAATGAAAAACAACATACAGTAAATCTCGTGGTACAAGTTTCATATATATATATATATATATATATATATATATATATATATATTATCCTTAGAATAATACTGATACAATATAGTTTTGTAATGAGGAAAATTATTGTTTTTCCTGATATTTACCTAAACTGGCGTGGTCATCAAGACTAGAAAGCAATATATAAATAAACAGCATTTACCATATATTTACCTTAATAAAATAAATGTAGAGCTTTTTATCATAAAAAAATAATATTAAGCTACCTAAATCAAACTTAAATCTAACAGCAGAATGAAGCAGCAGGAAATGTTGATTTGTTTCCCTTCATCTACTTTCTGACAGATTTAGGACGTTTGTTAACCAGGTTGTGCGTTGAGTCATCAGCTCGAGTTCACTCTCACGTGTTAGTTTGTGTAACTTCACTCGGATCCCAGCAGCTACTTCATCACATGGAGGTTGTGTGGTGTTATTGTCGGAGGCCGTGTTCATCTCATCCTGGGCTGAAATGCTTCGTCAGCTCCTCCTGTCAGGGCGACCGGTTCAGTGAACATCCAGCTCGGACAGTTTGTCACTATCTGACACGACTGTCACAACTAAACAAGTTTGTGTTCTCACAGGAAACCTGCTGTGTGTCATTCTTCATGAAGAGGAAAGAATGGAGCCCGGGTGATATGGATCTTGTGGGGGAGTGAATTTCCTACTACTGATTGAAACCTTATGAAAAAAGGAGATGTAGTGGAAGCTTCACATTTTACAGCTTAACTATGAAGTAATATGTACAGGAAACAAAAATGTTTTAATGTTATTTATAAACACTGATTATTAAGATCTCTGTTTTCATATTGTTTTATGTCAGCAAACTGATATCTCTGTGAAAAGTTCATAGAATAGAAAAGAAAATAATAGAATAGCATAGAAAGCCTTAACTTTCATTGAACAAGAGGAAGTAGTACAACAAAGGGGTGCTACTTCTAAAATAGATGATAAAAAACAAGTTCAAAAATCAGATAAAAGACACAAAATAATATATACGAGTCTAATTAATACTTTAAAATAGAGTGTCTCTCTAGCTGGGTGATTTTAATCAGCCCTTTGTAAATCAGTGGAGCTCCAGAGACTCTTGTTCTTTTTGCTTTGATCTAATTAGGCTTTTCTGTGTTGCAGCTAAATGTTAAGTTTATTAAAACTTTAAACCCTCGTCTTGTATTTTAGAAAAACAGTTTGCAAGGAACAGAATAATCAAAGAGACAGAGCAGATTCGAACTGAAACAAAACTCGAGAAGTCTTCACAGGAATTCATTTAAGTTTTTATCATCTTCAGTTGCCGCTTGAAAAAGTTCCAACTCGTTTTCTTTCTCGTGCCAGAATTTGACGGTTTTTCTTCAGTGATTGACTCAAAGTGTTTATGCAGAAAGCAACATGATGGTTCACCACTGTGGGTTAGGGTTAGGGTTAGGGTTAGTTGTGCAGGACGAGCCTCAGGCCACATTAACACCAGTGATTCATCTGGAGGATCAGGTTGCAGCTCTGTCCAGGAAACGGTTGATCTATATGCAGATTGTGTTTCGGTGTGAATCATCCCTTCTGGGCCCGAGTCGCTGTTCCATATGTTTCATCATCTGTTCCACTGCTGGTGTCGGATCAAACCATTAGAACACACAAACAGTCGCACTGGACTCTCTGCCCTCAACGTGATATTTCAGTTTTGCAGGATCTGCTCGTTTGTTTTTCTAAAAGATGATGTTTTCTGACTGATGCAGATTAAATTACAGGACAAACACACACGTACTGTTATTGTGGAATCAGTATCAATCAGGATGGATACTGAGTAGAACTATGTTGAATTAATAATACGATTTATATGCAGTACAAAATAAAAACCAGGAGTTCGAGGTGCTGATCTTTACTTCACTGACATCCATGGATCCTCTGTACGTATTTATTATTTATTTATTTAACGATAGTTCAACTCAAACAAAAGTCGTTCATGTTTTCTAAATGGCTGTTTATCGTCCTCTTGGCACAAAGCAGCTGAATGCAAGTGTCTGCTCAGATCAGTGCTGGAACATGATTGACAGGTGGGACTGACTTGTGATATTTTTTTTACCCAATTTGAAGCGTTTTACAGTTATGTCACACGTGGGGTGGTTTGCTCGTAAAGTGAAAGTACCCAGCATGCACCTTGTGCTTGAGGCCTTTTGTTTAAAACAGCTTTTCTGTCAAGCGGCCTCATGAAGCGACTAGTGACGGACTCGTGTGTACAGACGAGTACATACTGCATATCCTGTCCAGTTTATATGAAAAGCACCAAAATGAGAATCTGCTGTGTGTTTGAAAAGTGTCTCACACAGCACAACCCCTCCTCATCATCTGGACTGGAGCTTCTCTGTGGCTGGGGGTGAGGGGGGGGGGCGGGGGGCGGTGTGGATGTGGGACTGAGGTGAGAACATCTGTTCACGTCCGGCATGAGGCGCTCTGCTGATCTCCGGCTGTGCTCAGTGTCTCAGAAGAAGGTTGGAGCCGAAACCCAGAGAAACAATGATCTCTGATGAGGTCTGTGATAAACGTCTGATGCTAATTTAACAGAGGCACAGAAAAAAAACTTGTTCTCTCTCAATGGATTTGAAATACACTTTGGCTTCTCCAGCACCAGGTACATTCCAGGTACTTCCAGAGGACTGTGTGTCTCCAGACCTTCTCCATCTGGCCTCACAGTATAAAGTCTGTGGAATGTTAGAAAATATCACAAATATCTCCTGGTGAAAAAGGGGAGTCATACACGTAGAAGACACAGACAAAGAAAGTCACATGATCTCCATGTCTCCACCTCTCGCCTGAATAATGTGGAGGGGTTTGTTGCTGTTGTGCACGAGGCAGAAAACCTCAAGCTGTGTTGTGTATGTGTGAGAAGCAAACTGCAGGTCAAGTCCAGACCTGATTCTGGACAAGCTGCAAATCTGTGTGTTTATTGTGAACGTGCCTATGAAAGCACATATTAGTTTGTTAATATCCCCTTAAGATAAAGGTGAATCACTACGTCACTGGTTTAGGTTCTCGTCTGGTGCAGTGCAGTAGCTTTCCACATTCCTCAGGTTGAAATGCACCTGATCACAGGTCAGTGAGACCGACACGCTCGTGGACACCAAGTGCTTCTGCACTGGACGGGAAAAAACGACAACTGCATCGGTGGCAGAAACGTTTAGTGGAGCTCGGCTCTGCTTTGCACCGGTTGTGAGAAAAGGGCGTTTGGTCTAATTGTTCTGGTTTGGATCCAAGTGGGACTGCTGCGTTGTCATGGGGCCAAACGGACCGAGCTGAAGGTGAAAGACACACAACTGCTGGAGACACAACAAGGAAACACAACGATGAAACACTCCCAGCAAAGGAAACACTGAATCTGTGAAGACGGCAGCAGGGGACATGAGAGAATAGAACATTTCTTTATGGTTCCATCGATGCAGGTTGTTTGTAAGAATATGATTCAGCTGCAGGGAGAGGAAACATCTGGAAAGAACGGTTGTGTCTTCATGGTTTCTAACTTTATTCTCTGACGCTGCCGTTGAGCCGCATTTCTTCATTTGTCCTCCTGAGCGTTTAAGAGAGAAAGTTATATTGATCTTCACTTGTTTGTTCCTCTGTAGGATTTGGAATCACTTTACCTTTTCAGCTTTTCTGCTCTGTAACGATTTGCCAACATGTTGTAATAACATAATTACCATTTTCAGGTCTGTCAGGTGGTTGAATAATTTATCATTTCAATATCTCCTTTTTTTTTCCAATTTCCAAGAAACCAAACGGAGGTAGAATGGCCTCACGTTAACCCACAGATACAGAATATCAAGAATTAATAAAAGGATGAAATAAGGAAAAGACTCCACCTGAAAAACAGATTTAATTTAAACCAGTTTTCATGTTAACGTGACCTGAACATCATTGATTCTCCTAAATTCTCCTGCCCACTAAAACCCATCCAGAGAGACAGTTGTTTCAAACCCAGACATTTAGTTTCTCCCTCAGACTGAAGCTCATTTATCATAAAAACCCTGAACTGTCACGTCTCCATTAGTTTGTTCTCTATGTTTATTAATACACGGTGAAACGCTGAGAAGAGAATCACATTCATGGTGTTTTATGAGATTGGTTTTCATTCTCTCTCTTCGTAACGACAAAATTAATAGTTGAGAAAAGTGCTGGACGAGATTCACACAGAACATGTGACCTACTGTGTAAACACTGTGTGAGATGGTGACACTGGAATCAAAGGCCAGATCAAACCTATGAACATAGTTTCTCTTCTAATGAAAAAGGTCAAAACTCTGTTTCTGTTTTCAGGGTTTTTATTATTTTGGTCACAGTATTAAAATCACATCACTCGGCTGCTGTTGAATAAACACTTTTACAGACAGAATCATTTTGGCTTCATCACA
Source organism: Pleuronectes platessa (assembly GCF_947347685.1). Taxonomy (NCBI): domain Eukaryota; kingdom Metazoa; phylum Chordata; class Actinopteri; order Pleuronectiformes; family Pleuronectidae; genus Pleuronectes; species Pleuronectes platessa. The sequence continues at coordinate 2,579,293 of NC_070627.1, forward strand.
TCAAACAGACAAATGTTCATATATGTTGGATTATTTCACATGTGAACAGACTTTATGTGATTAAACATGAATCATGTCTCATGTGTGAGTTTTAATAAAGTTTGTTGAATTTCAACAATGATCAGCTGTTATTGATAAATGTGTTTTTTTTGTGGATCTTCATCAGTTTGCTCGACTTCATGGATCCACACAAAATCTAAATGATAGAAAACTTTTTCCATGAAAGTAAAAAACAAACCGAAGATAAAGATCAGAAAATAATCAAATATTTTTACACACGTGGAAAAGTCGAGAGGAGAAATAAAAACGAGTGAGAAGTAAAAGGAGAAATAAACAAAGCTTTAGAATAACAAGTTTAATATTTAAATTCAACAGATTTCTCTTGAAGAAATAAACATGATGAATAAAATCTTTATCTCTAACGGCTCTGATCCAGAGTCACAGAGACTTTCACAGGTAACAGCTTCAATGGATGATGATCATCTATAATGTGAAAGTATGGAAACATCTTCTGAGTGAAAGTGTGTGTGAAGGTGTGAATGTGTTTGTTAGTATCAAGATCAGAGAACGACAGTTCTCCTCTGTTCCAGTCCAGTTTCACTCTGATCCTCTGGATCTTCTGCACAGAGAGAATATATTCTCTTGATGGTGACTGTGCTGAGTATTCATCTTCATCAAACCCTATTACCCATGATTCAGACTCTTCCTCTCCCTTCCTCTTGACAGGCTCTGCTGACACACCCAGTGTCCAGTTTGTACTGTCTCTAACCAGGACGTCCCAGCTGTGAGTCCCTGAGTTAAAACCCTCAGATCCCAGGACTGAGATGTATTCATCAAATCTCTCTGGATTGTCAGGAAGCTTCTGTTTCTCTCCTTCTCTCAAACTGGTCAGATCTTCAGACAGGATGAGCCATGGATTAGCAGAGTTTGGGTCCAGAACCACAGGACTGTAGGAGACCAGGTCCTTCATGTTGTTCCAGATGCTGAAGCTCAGGTTGCCCAGATGTTTGGCCTTGTCTATCAGAGCTCCTGAGGCCAGCTGTGGATCATCCAGCAGGGGGCGCTGCTGGACTCGTTCCACTGCAGCCTTGTAGTTGAGCAGGAACGAGACGTCTTCAGCTCTCAGCTCGTCCTCTGTGGTTCTGATTGTGTCTGAAAGAGACGTTATGTCTCTGCTCAGAGCCTTAATCCTCTCCTTCATCATCCGACTCTTCTGCTCCTCTTCCTCCCTCAGGGCAGCCATCCTGGCCTCCTCTTCCTCCTCCAGAAACTGATGAAGCTTTTTAAACTGTTTCTTGATTTGCTTCTTTGTGCGTCGGGCCTGGACCTTAATGTGTTCTGCTGTTTGTTCAAACTTTACTTTCACACGTTTAAAACACTGTAACTTCTTCTTCAAGGGCTCCAGAGTTTTCTGAAGCTGCTTCTTGTGTTGCTGTGCAGCTTCATCGATGGGTCTGAATCTGTGGCCGGTGTGTTTCTCTGAATCTCTGCAGACGAGACACACTGGCTGCTGATGGTCCAGACAGAAGAGTCTGAGTTTCTCTGAGTGCAGACTGCAGAGAGCAGGTGAAGAGCTCTGATCTCTCTCCAGTACGAAGGCCTCACACAGGTTCTTCAACACCAGGTTACAAGGTGGTTTACGCTTTGAAGATCTACTCTTACAAAGTGGACACACTTTTACTTCTTTGTCTTTCCACCAGCTCTTCACACAGTCTCTACAGAAGCTGTGGCTACATGTTAGAATGACAGGATCTCTGAAGACATCATGGCAGACGGAACAGCAGAGATCCTCTTCTAATCTGGAAGCCATTGAGTCTCCAGGTGAAGCTGAAAACAGTCAGTCAGTCACAGCTCCAAGAACTTCACTGAGGTTCACTTCCTGTCTGAGTCGAGGTGTTTGTTAAACTCACGGTCAGTGTGTGGAGCGTCGGCAGGTTGTAGTTTCACTCTTCTCTCCTGTAGCTGGACTCACTCAGGACGTTTGGTCTGGTTTGGTTCAGTTTGGTTTGGACGGTGAATGTGATCGTCTGGTTTCCAGCCTGCGTCTCTTCAGGGAGGAACAGAAGCTTCCTGGTTTCTCACGTGCGTCAGGACACGATTGTAAAAAGTTATCCAAGCCTTGGATTTGATAACTGGTCAAAAGTCATTTGGCAGCAATAAGCTCACACAGACAAGAGACTTGGTTGTAAAATTCAGCCTCGTTGCCAAATTCAGAGGTTGGTGAAAGTGAAAGTTAAACATTAACAGGAAGTCGGGGTGGGGGGGTGGGGGGGGGGGGGAGGAGTCTGTGACGTAACTGCAGAGCTGAAGAATCATTAAAGAGACAGAAGCAAATGGAAACAATGTCAGAAAATTAAAAGATGGTTTTATAAATTCAAATCAGATCAAGTTTGCTCATTAATTTGTGTGAGTGCAGTAAAAAGTCTGATATCATCAAATGATTGTACATTTTGTTGTGATTATTATACCTTAAGTGTGACACCGCTATATGATGTGACTTTGGGCATTCAATAAATGTGTCTATGAGAAACATATTTAATAAAAAAAAAATCAGGACTGCAAAGCAGCACTGAGCGGGCCCGGACGACATGCATTTTGAAGTGTTGCATCGTTTTGACTGAAAAAATTAATAATGACAGGAAATATTGACACATAACACGTTCCGGGAGTCTCGGGGGGGGGGGGGGGGGGGGGGCACCATTGAGACATTTTGCCATGCCCATTGAAAATTCCTCCAGCATATGTACAATTTCACCACTTTCTAACTTTCTGCAAATTTTGATCAGAAATTGAGCATGCCTTCAAAAAGCCAATTCATTTGCCTGAATAATAATAATAATCATTACAATTTCAATAGGGCCTCCCACTGTCAGTGCTCGGGCCCTAATAACTGGGAGGAGCTGGACATGTAGTTGATCCTCTGTCGTTTTGTCAAGGTTGATTTAGTCCGTGTGTCGTTCAGCTGCACTGACGAGACACTGAAGAGGCTCCGAGCCGATCAACACATCAATGTTCTGTCTCTGCTGCATTCTCCACTGCTGTCAGAACATATTGACACAAACAGCCACACAAACACACACACACAAACACACACACACACACACACACACACACACACACACACACTCACACACACACAAACTAGGGAATGCATTTACACACACGGTTTGAGCCATAAATGCTGCACAATACATTCATACTATAAAAGAAGTATATATGAAGGTCATGTATAAAACCACCCACACACACACACACACACACACACACAGACACACTGACACACTCAATGCTGAGCACAAACATCTGTAAACACAAGAGCATATAAATGTATAGTGAACACAACGTTACACAAACTGTATACACACAAAACAAACGTGCACAGATGCACCCTCACTACAACTTAGTATACAGTAATTGTCAGTCCCACACACACACACACACACAGACACACACAAACTCTCACTGTGTTGTTGATTGGCAATGGCCCCTGCATTGACGACAGCCACCCCCGAGTCATTTACATAACTCACAGGGTCGGAGCTCCTCTCGCTCGCCCGACTCACCGGGACCATGATTGGCAGCCAGACGCCGTCACATGACTCGGCTGAAACCGGATTCAAAGGAGCCGCCGGCCCCGGTGGCTCTGAGGGTTACCGACCTCTACTCAATTCCACCTTTTGCTTAGATCCAATTTTTTTGACTGACGTTTCTGAATATGACCCAGATCTGATCTGATGTCAGTGTGATGTCAGTGTGATGTCAGTGTGACGGACGCGTCCTGAAATGTATTCATCATGTATACAGCACCAAATAATAGTTATCTCCAGGTATAGAGCAATCAATAAGACAATTGTTAAAAGCTGTAGATTCAAATTCATTCTCTACACAAGATATTTTCTCCTCTGGATTCTTCACAGCTCATTCTTCCTCCTCCTTCCTGTCTCAGCTCCTTGTGAACAATAATCCTGTAAACTGAAAATACACCAAACACCTTCCAATACATTCAGAAAGGGACTGAAACAGTGTGAGGCGGCGTTTATATATTTATTTCTGAATGTTACATCCCGGCTCTGAGCCCCCGGGGGGGGGGCTTCATTAGCATAATAATTAACCCGGCCCTGTAATGCACTGTTTGTTCATACGGCGCTGCAAACCACAGCTGGGTTTGAGGTCTCAACCCCTGCACACACACACACACACACACACAGACACACACACAGACACACATAGGCACACAGACACACAGCTCACCCGCCCCTATCCGAGAAATTACCATGCATTGAGACAATGGAGTGAATTAACAGAGAGCTAATTCCTCCCTGACTCCTCTATGTGTGGCTGATTGTCTGCAGCACGACTACACCTCTGAGACGGTGTGTGTGTGTGTGTCTGTGTGTGTGTGTGAGTGTGTGTGTGTGTGTGTGTGTGTGTGTGCAGCGCTCCTCACTTTCTCATTACATGCAGTGATTGACTCAGAGAGAGAGAGAGAGAGAGAGAGAGAGAGAGCAGTGTCAGATAGAGGAGACAGAGAGGAGGAGGAAGAGAGGGGAGTAGATTGGGAAAAGTCTCATTATGAAATTGAGAATGAGGATTCAATCAGTCCTCATTTAAAACTAATGTTGCTCTTCTCTCTCTCTCTCTCTCTCTCTCTCTCTCTCTCTCTCTCTCTCTCTCTCACTATCAGGGACGTTTGCGTGGACATGATTTATGCGCAGCGCCGTGAGAGCATAATGATGTTCCCCGGTAATGAATTGATTAGCATTTAAATAGCCAGGAGGACGGGGTTAAAGTTCAGAGAGGTTGTGATTTTGATTCTCGTATTCCTCAGGTTCTTCCAGGTTCAGGGTCAACGTGGGATTCATTCCTCTGGTTGCTTTCGGGGGTAAAGGTAGAAAACTGATTATTAGATGTTGGAAGTATCTTCTGAAGTTGAAACTGATCTGAGGTTCACCACAGGAGCTTAATTAGATCTGATGGATCAGTCAACCTGAGTCATTGGTAAAACAAAGTCGTTCCTTGTTTTTAATTCCACCAGGAATTCAGTCAACACGATATAATCTAAGACGACAGAATGAATCACCTCAATGAAAAATATGAATATAATATATTTTTCTATATATTTATATTACACTAATAGAATTATTAATAAACTGCCGAGGTTTCTATCTGCATCACACTTTGTTGTCTTCATTAGTGATAATAATAAATTTCTCCTTTCAAGAAACCAACTTCTTACTGTATCTGCTCAGTCCAGACACTGTGTGTTTTTACTCCAGCTTCAAATAAACAGCATATTGCATTATAATAAACTATCAAAAACACTATGAATTACTTCAAGCTAATGTTCTGAAACTAAGTATTATGAACAGTAAGTGCTTTAGTTGTTAATATTCAGTCTAAAGAATAGATTTGAGAAATATTCTTTGCCAGACGTCTCTAGAACAAGCAGACTTCACCTGATCAAGAAAACACTGCTCAGAATATATAGAGGGAGCGCCACCCCCCCCCCCCCCCCCGCTGACTTGAAGCTAGTTTCTCGTCTCAATCTGTGTGTGTGTGTGTGTGTGTGTGTGTGTGTGTGTGTGTGTGTGTGTGTGTGTGTGTGTGTGTGTGTGTGTGTGTGTGTGTGTGTGTGTGTGTGTGTGTGTGTGTGTGTGTGTGTGTGTGTGTGTGTGTGTCTGTGTGTTTGTGTGTGTGTTCCCTCGAGCAGAGCAAAGACGGCTCAGCTTGTAATTCTCTCTTAATAACAGTAATCTTGCCACAGCTCTGCTCTGCATCAATAGTCATTGTGTTGCCGTCCTGAAGCCTCGGAGGGCGAAGGACCAAATGACGGCGAGGAGAGTTGAGGCGAGGGGGGGGGGGGGGGCATCGTTTCCCCGACTCGATATATCCTCCTGTTTGTCTTGTCGATACGACCATGAGGTGATTTCATTGATTACCAGTCTCTCTCTCTCTCTCTCTCTCTCTCTCTCTCTCTCTCAACAAACACAAACTTCCTGTCGTTCGTGCTCATGCCTGCATTCACTTAACTCTCTCCACACACACACACACACACATACACACACACACACACTGACTGAAAAACAACCTCAGTCTTTGTTTTTAAAACTTGAACGCTGAGTCTCTTCCACACTCTCACTCTCCTGAGCATCGTGGCCAGATGTCGGATAATTATAATAATTGTACGATAATGTTTCCCTCAGTACGATAAATAACGCATGATGTATGATCATTTGATCATTTTGTAGACACTTTGTACTCTGGATAGTAAAATATGGATCATGCTGTGTTTTTGCATTGCTGTGTTCTTGCATCTCTTCTCTTCACGTCTCATTAGCTTAACACAAGTCCTTCCTGTTTCATGTTTCAAAATAAGAGCCTTGTGCCTTTAAAAGCATCGTTTCTGTTCAGTAAATCGTTTCGTAATCTCGACACAGCTTTGAAATGTCGGTATTGAACGTTCCATCCCATCTCGGGTCATGTACGATAATTCTGACACGATGCTTCAACATTTTCCATCGGGTAACTCGGCTCCAGAGGAAGCCCTGCTCATTTAGGAATCCAGGAATTATGAGATGGACCAGCAGGTATTTTACTGTAACGTGTCAGGAAGTCTGTTTCCCTTCTATTCTGAATTAAATTCATGTTACACACCCTTTGCCACATACTTGACAAACTGTTTGGTTTTATAGTTTTAATTTGAGAAAGAGGTCATTCTAATATTAAACCAGTGAGAGGAGAAGAAGATGGAATCGGTCAAATGAAAATAGATGATCTCATTAACACCGTCCACTCATCACTTGGTTTTCTAACAAACCACACGACCACTCACACTCGTCTGATAACAATTAACTCGGCTCCAACGAGTCAGCAAAGATTTTTCCTCGATTTCTGTCAATGGACATTTTCTTCTTGCTGATGTGAGCACTCTGCTGTGAGAGAACTGATGTGAGCGTCTGGAATGCTGTGCGTCTCAGGGAGTGTCGGCCTATAACTCTGTGTGTGTGTGAGTGTGTGTGTGAGTTTGTGTGTGAGTTTGTGTGTGTGTGTGTGTGTGTGTGATTGCGTGTGTGAGTTTGTGTGATTGCCAAGCAGCTGAGGGATGTGGCAGCATGTCTGTCTCTGTTAGCATCTTCACTTTGCCAAGGCTGTCCTGGCTTAAGCCGTATACAGCCCCCCCCCCCCCCCCCCCCCACACACACACACACCCACACAAACACAAACACACACACACAGACACACACAGAAATATATTAACACACTCTGGTGTAAAGATATCAGCACATGCACAGTCTGACCTCAACAATCAGTTGAAATCAGCGTTGGAAGAAATATTCAGATTCTTAACTTCAGTAAAAGTATAAATACTCCAAGTAGACGAGTAAATGTACCTTGAGAACAATTCAATTAGATTCAAAGTACAAGAGTATCAGGAGCAGAATCTGGTGAAAGTACTGGTTTGTCTTTCTGATTATCACATCATGAGATTATTAATTCTGATGCGTCAGGATGTCATGGTCCTTGTTTTCATGCTGAGTTTGTTTTCTTGTTTTCAGATTCACATGCGTCAACGTCTGTGAATCCTCCAGATGCATTTCTCATTTAAGTAACCAGTCTTCTCCTGCAGCCTGCACATCAACAACACACAGATACATTTTAAAACCAGAGGTTATTTAGACTGTACTGGTATCGCCGCCCTACAGCTGAACTCACATTTACTGGAACGTGGATTCTCCGTGTCAGAGGATTTGATGTTCCCAGTGAATGTGGTTTCAGACCTGACGCTCACTGTCAGTGTCGGCTCCAGAGGATGTGATTGTTATAAGAACAGGGATTAGCTGGAGCAAAGCCTCGGTGCGGCTCTGTGACAATGGGCTGCAGCATTCAGAGTAAAGCTGCTGGAAACCAGGCAGCGGCATCTACCTCACCTGAACCCGGATCCTGGTCCACACACACACAGGTTCACGGGACTGGAACCAAAGATACGATCTGGATCAGTTACAACAAAACAACTCTCAGATTTTAATCTTTTCTGTCGACTGTGAATTACCTGATATCTAAAGAGGGAAAAGTTTAAATGGTGGAATGCAACTGTTTTGAGTTTCATCTTTGTTTCCTTGAGGCAGGACCAGGTTCTGGGTTGGATCAGTGAAGAGCTGGGGGAATGGATGTCTAATAAAACACACAACATACTAAACTCTGATAACTTAGTAAGTGTTAGAAATATTGATATGTGCTATAACTTGTGATATAAAACTGAATACAGACTACGGTTTATTCATTGATAAATAACGATGCTGATTCTCTTCGTTGTGGTTATTAGTCATAATCATGTCAATCATTTGATGTTTATCAGACACAACATTTAAGTTAGAAATAAATCAGAGGGACACAACAATGTGGAAGTGAAGTCAAATCAGGCAACATTACCTGTGTGTCTCTGGCCAACATGTGTCTGTTGGGACGTCACTGTGTCTGTGTGCGTCTCTATGAAAGGAAATGTGTGTTTGTGTGTGTGTGTGTAAGGGATTTACGTTGTGTTGTGTGTTATTCATTGTCTGGGCTGCTGCTGTGTTTGGAGGGTGAAATAGCAGGAACACGTTCAGGTTATCATAATGTGAGCTCCCCCCACTGCACCCAGAGCTGCAGTGTGTTCGGTGTGTGTGTGTGTGTGTGTGTGTGTGTGTGTGTGTGTGTGTGTGTGTGTGTGTGTGTGTGTGTGTGTGTGTGTGTGTGTGTGTGTGTGTGTGTGTGTGTGTGTGTGTGTGTGTGTGTGTGTGTGTGTGTGTGTGTGTGTGTGTGTGTGTGTGTGTGTGTGTGTGTGTTTGCAACCAAATCTGACTTCAGTGCCCTGGTATACTGCAGTAGTCATTCCTGCCAAGATACAGCTTTATTCCTGTGTTTGTGTTTAGGTCTGTGTGTGTATGTGTGTGTATGTGTGAAAGAAAGAGAGAGAGTGAGAGAGAGAGAGTGATACAGAGCAAATGAAGAACATGTGTAACGGACAAAGTAATGAGGGAAAACTTTAGGACTAGGAGAGAAAATGAATGTATACGACAAAGTAAGAGAGGAAGAGAGAAATGGACATTGTGTTGTTTGTGTGTATGTGTGTGTACAGGAGAAGATTATTCCTCTACTGCAGAGGCTACACACAAACACACACACACGTACACACGTACACATACAGCCTGTGCCTGTATATATGTGTGTGTCTGTTTGTCTACGTGCTTGTGTGTGTATTTCGTTTTTGTTACCTCTATGGGACCTTTTCCAGTATAAACACTAAGCTTGTCAGGACCAGTCCACCTCATGGGAACCACAGCCTGGGCTAAATTATAAGGAAAGGAGCTGCAGTGCTTCCTAACTTATCTCCTTTAGCAAAGGAAACATCGGAGCATCCTTTCTGAAAGGAAAGGAGAAAATGCCGTCCCACAAGTCACAAATGTACCTTTAGGAATTCTAGGATGCAATTGTCAGATTGTATGTCCTGTGATCCTTTGACCCTTTAGGTATGTTTAAATGAAGTGAATCAAGGTTCAATCCTCACTTGGTTTACTTGGTTCACTAAGTTCCCCCGGTCATTACTTTGCTCTCTGGATGCAATTTGCTTTTTGAATTTCTCTGACCTCAACGAAAGAATTACAGAGAAACATGTCGTTTGAATTTGTGAGGGATCTCCTGCAGGAGTCTGAAAGGAGAGGAATCTCCCGGGTTAATGGTGGAAAGGAGCCAATCGTTTTCAAGATCAAGCTCAAGAAGAGGATGAGGAAGAGCGGACCTGGTCAAACTGAGCCGGTCACAGGTGCTGCCTCCTCTGAAGAGCAGCCACAGGTGGAGGTTGATCCTTCATCCATCCAGAGCCCCGAGGAGGAGCTGCAGCCAATCAGCAGCCGGACTGACTCCACTCCTCATGTGAAGACCTCCGTCACAGAGGAGGAGGTGGAGAAAAAAGAGGAAGAAACACAGACCTGGTCAAACCAAGTCAGTCGCTGGTGCTGCCTCCTCTGAAGAGCAGCTACAGGTGGAGGTTGATGCTTCATCCACCCAGAGCCCTGAGGAGGAGATGAGGTCAATCAGCAGCCAGACTGACCTCACTTGTCAAAGGTAGCATCAACATATCAAGCCTCTTAAATTAACTTTATTTGTAAAAGATTTCTTCATTAACAACAACGTGATTAAGTACAAATTAAAAATGAAGGTTTTTTCCCTGATCATATATTAAAACATCCTTTAGGCAAAATGTTCACTGATCATCAGAAAACTTTACGTTGGTGGGTTCAAAGACTCGCTGCAGTGCATTGTGGGACACAGCAGCTAACATCAGAGAGGCTCATGGGATGGTCCATCATCTTGACACTTCTGGCATCAGAGAATCACAGAGAAAGCAAACTATAAGTGTGTGTGTGTGTGTCTGTGTGTGTCTGTGTGTGTGTGTGTGAAGAGACAAACTGTGCCTTTAGGATTAGTTCTGGTTACATCTCAACAAATACTGGAGGAATGAAAAGCTCTGAGGGAAAGTTACCGTGAACATTTCCCTCCCAGAAAATCCCTGGTTCCCCAGCGAGTGAGGAGCCGGAGCCGGAGCTCTGGATTCAGCTCCACACACAACACTGCTCCACCTATTACACAAAGATGTGAAAAGTGCATCAGTTAGTAAATGACTGAATGAATGAAGCTGTGTGTGAATAACGGTGACACAACACTGACGGAGAAATACACAATACTTTGCATCAGGTCTGAAATCCCATCACATGAGGAGACACAGGACACAGAAGCTCTCACGACTCTGAGGAGATAGAGGAGCAGCAAATCTACAGATCCTGGGTTGAGGGTTCAGATCCCTGTGCAGTTTCACATGCAGCAGCGCAGCCCCCCCCCACGAATCCCGGGATATAAGCCCCCAAGAATTGTCCCATTATCTTGAGTCAAGGTAGCAGAAGGAAAAAAGCAAAATGACAAATGTGTCCCTGGGAACTGAAGTCTTTGATCAGCACACCAAGCGACAGGGAGAGAGAGAGAACGGAGGAAGAGGAGGAGGAGGAGGAGGAGGAAGAGGAGGAGGAAGAGAAAAGGAGGGAGAGAGAAATAGCTGAGGTTGGTTCTAATTGAAATGCAAACCACCAAGCAGACTGTAACGTCAGGAGGGAATGGTAAGAGAATAAACGGAGGGAGAGGAGAAATGAACGGAGGGATTGACGTCCTTCATCACCATATAGAGAGGGAAAGATGGAGGGAGCAGAAAATGGAAAAAGAAAAAGAACCGAGGGGTTTGCGTCATTGAAATGCAAAAGCCTGAATATAACATTAACCTGGTGCTGAGTTTAAAACAGTTCAGCGAAACAGCAGAAGTGGATGAAGTGATCAATGAAATGGGAGAGAGAGAGATAGACGGAGGGAAAAGGGTCAAATCGCCAAATATGCATCAAGATGATCAACAAAGAAGCGAATGAATGCAGAAATGAAAGAAGAGAAGAGGGAGAGAGAGGGCGAGGCAGAGAGTGGGTCAGTGGCAGAGACAGGAATATTCTCCCTGGCCAGTGATCCTCTCCACAGTGAGACAGAGGAGCAGGAGCCAGGAGCAGCTCAACCTCATTGAAATGCAAAAAACAGAACCGCGCTAATGAAACTGGATTTAAGACGCGTCTGACTCTGCGCTGCTCGAGCGCTCCTTCTAATTGGCTGCTAAATAATTTTTAAACGTTAATTATGTCCCAGATTTGATTCAGTCTCATTGTTTAAGATCGTTTAATTCAATTTATCACTGCGTCTCTAGCGAGGACAATAACGAGACGTCCACCAGTCGTCATGAAGTGAAATATTAATCTTGATCCGGTGAATGTTTCTCTGTAAACAAGTTAATTTCAGATTGATGAAAGCTTTGATTATTTGCCGTCAAAGATCCATTGTGTTGTTAGATTTCAGTTTATTAAAATGTTTTTCTTGTATTTGCTGATTCTCCCTTTTTGTGAAGTGTATTTAATGAGTTTATTAATTAGCTGCGACATCCTGCAGTGTTGCATTATCTCTCTGACTCAACAACAATAAGCTGCTGAAACCATGAATATATGATCAATGAGCCACAGGGGAAAGGACCAGAGAGTCCAACAGTAAAAACTAATTCTTCAGCACAAATAGTTTCTCCAGCTTCTCCTCTCAAACTGTGATGTCAGCTGATTCTCCTTTCATTCAAAGTTACAGCACAACACATTCTGATACTTCTAGAAAATGACACAATAGAATAATCCCTTCACGATCCATTAATGAACCTCAGACTGTTCTTTTTCTGTCTTTGTGTTTTGTCGTTGAGAAGCTCTCAGGTGTTTGTGGAAGCTGTCATCCTGTGTTACTGATCCTCACACCTTCCTTGTGAGTGAATGAGCAGTGTTGAGCAGAGTGATGCAGACATACACTCTGTCTCATTAATTATGGATTCACTGAGCGATGAGCCCTGTGTCTGTCTGGCCTGCGTGAAGGTGTTACAGTTTGTGTTGAGTCTCATCACACGTCCTGCACGCTGATGTACACGCCATGAATAATTCATGAGGGGTTTCAGTCCCCGTCCCACATGTGTTTCAATGTGGTTCGACTGGTTTCCACTGAGGCTCAGACAGGAGCTGAAGGTTTAATACCAGTTTTACATAAAGCTTTGGATAAATAACCGCAGAGGACATTTACATCACATGTTTAAACTTTTCGAAAGAATTAGGATTTTATATATTCATAGATAGATAGATAAAGATAAAGATAGATCCATTATAAAAGAGTGATGTGAATGGTCCTGAAGAAAGACAGAAGTATTCATGTTCCACTATGACACAGTCATTCTGCCTGTATATAGAGAGAAAGAGAGAGAGAGAGATAGATAGAGATTTAGATAAATAGAAAGATGGATAGACAGATAGATAGATAGATAAATAGATAGACAGATAGATAGATAGATAAATAGATAGATAGATAGATAGATAGATAGATCCATTATAAAAGAGTGATGTGAATGGTCCTGAAGAAAGACGGACGTATTCATGCTCAACTATGACACAGTCATTCTGCATGTATATAGAGAGAAAGAGAGAGAGATCGATAGAGATATAGATAGATAGATAGATAGACAGATAGATAGACCGATAGATATTTAGATAGATAGATAGATAGATGGATAGATAGATAGATAGATAGATAGATAGATAGACAGATAGATAGATAGATAGATAGATAGATAGATAGATAGAATTTAAACGTCACACCAGCAGTAACACAAAGTGCTGTGGAAGTCGAACACACTTAAATACTATATATAATTATATTATAGATAGATAGATAGATAGATAGATAGATAGATACATAGATAGATGCATATATAGATAGAGAAATAGAGAGATAGAGAGATAGAGAGATAGAGAGATAGATAGATAGATAGATAGATAGATAGAGAGAGAGAGAGAGAGAGAGAGAGAGAGAGAGAGATAGATACTTTATTGATCCCGGAGGGAATTTAAACTTCACACCAGCAGCAACACAAAGTGCTGTGGAAGTCGAACACACTTTAATACTCATAATTATATAATTATAATATGACACATAAATAAGGTGCAAGGGATGTTGTGATACTGGTGGTGACAGCATTCTGATGAAATGATGATAATGTTCAGAGTAGAACGGTTCATCAACAAGAACCAGAGGCTCCAGCTCCTCAGAGGATAAGTGGTTTATATAATGGATGTTTAGAAAACTGTCTTCAAAGAAGTAATAAACATGCTACTACTAATTATAGTGATGCACAGGGAGATCATAGCAATAATAATAATAATAGTAGTGTTTTGAAGCAGATATAGAAAAGGAGCGAAGAAGATGGAGACTGGATCATCAAAACTATATCCACCTGAATCCCTGTGAGGTCACACGCTCTTCAAACAGAAGGTGAGAAGGAACAAAGGGAGGGAGGGAGGAGAGTTAGGGGAGAGGAAGATAAGGGATGTAACGAGGAAGAGGAAAAGAAGAAGAACTGGATGGAGGGTGGAAGCCGAGCAGGTACAAAGATGAATAAACGAGTTGAAGATACAATGACAGTGAGAGGATGACAAGAGAGAGGAAGGAGAAGAATACATCTACGCGGGAGATGAAGAGAAAGGGAAAGGATGAATCCAGCCTCAGTCTGTGTATTGAAGAGGACAGAGGTTGGGTGAATGATGGAGGGAGGGATGGATGGAGAGAATGTTATTGCTGCAGGTTCAGAAGCAGAGTGACAAAAGAGAGAGAAGTGTGAATCAAAGGAAAACGTAAAAGGAACGAAGGCTGAGGGCGCTCGGTGCTGCACATGTTTAACCTGGTTCCTCAATAAACCAGTGTCTCCTTGTGTCTGAGCCCGAGGCTGCAGTGGACATCACAGAGACATGTCCACAGAGACGTGTCCACAGAGACGTGTCCACAGAGACGTGTCCACAGAGACGTGTCCACAGAGACGTGTCCACAGAGACGTGTCCACAGAGACCTGTCCACAGAGACCTGTCCACAGAGCTGAATGGAGCAGCTCAGTCTGACTCTTTGTCTCGGAGGAATCTCTAAATGCTGCCATTCAATCTGCCTCAAGGTGAGCTGTACAGGAGGTACACAATGAGAACACACGCTTTAAAACACATACACACACACACACACACACACATACACACAAACTAGGGCTGGAGATTGTTCATAAATCGATCTAATACTTCCACAATTCTCTGTGTGTATGAGTCACGTGTCTCAGGAACCGTTCATCTTATTGGCTCTTGTGTCTCGTTAAGGGCCCGAGGAAGTTCAGTGTGTAATTTAGTGAGATTTGGACAAACAACACTTTCAATATTAAAGAAAAAAATGAATCAGGGGCAAACTAAATCAACAGCAGCATCAGAAGTTAAACAAACGCCTCCTCGCTGCTCCTGTGGTGTCGTCCACGTGTCCGGGAGCCAAACGGGTTCACATCTCACAGCAGGTGTATGGTACTGCATCACTGGAAGTTCACTGCATCACTGGAAGTTCACTGCATCACTGGAAGTTCACTGCATCACTGGAAGTTCACTGCATCACTGGAAGTTCACTGCATCACTGGAAGTTCACTGCATCACTGGAAGTTCACTGCATCACTAGAAGTTCACTGCATCAATGGAAGTTCACTGCATCACTGGAAGTTCACTGCATCAATGGAAGTTCACTGCATCACTGGAAGTTCACTGCATCACTAGAAGTTCACTGCATCACTAGAAGTTCACTGCATCAATGGAAGTTCACTGCATCACTGGAAGTTCACTGCATCAATGGAAGTTCACTGCATCACTGGAAGTTCACTGCATCACTGGAAGTTCACTGCATCACTGGAAGTTCACTGCATCACTGGAAGTTCAGTGCATCACTGGAAGTTCACTGCATCACTGGAAGTTCACTGCATCACTGGAAGTTCACTGCATCACTGGAAGTTCACTGCATCACTGGAAGTTCACTGCATCACTGGAAGTTCACTGCATCACTAGAAGTTCACTGCATCACTGGAAGTTCACTGTCAACTGGGAAGATGTTGAAAAAAGGCTGCAAACAGAAAAACCAAGTAAAATAACTTCAAATAGCAGAAAATAATGAACCACAGGTTTCTCCAAGGTTCCCAACACAAAGTCCCCCCCCCCCTCCT
The DNA here is from genome assembly GCF_947347685.1 of Pleuronectes platessa. Taxonomy (NCBI): domain Eukaryota; kingdom Metazoa; phylum Chordata; class Actinopteri; order Pleuronectiformes; family Pleuronectidae; genus Pleuronectes; species Pleuronectes platessa. The sequence continues at coordinate 2,594,951 of NC_070627.1, forward strand.
TTGTTTGTAAAATGACATAATTAGTTCCTCTGATGGGAATTGAGCAATTAGAGTAATTTGAATATTTCTGTCTGTGAAATCTGAATATATTTCCATTCTCAGCCCCTTTTATGATGTTTCTTTATTACTTAAACCATTTCATGTCTATTCGGGCCTTTTGTTCATATCACAGGATTCTCATGAATCTCAGCTGATGATGATGATGATGATGATGGAGAAATGTGATGATGTCATCAAAATCTCTACGATGGTGAAATAGATTTGAAGAAGCTTTTAGTGAGATTGTTTCCTGGACATGTGTTTCCGATCGATGACCTTTGAACCCTGATTAGATGATTATTGATCAGTGCTGAAATGAACTGTCTCTTTCTTTTTGATAGATCAACAGAACAGAGAACCACACATAATGTCTGAACACACACACACACACACACACACACACACACACACACACACACACATAGGGATTTTAATTACATCTTTCTATGTAAAGAGGTTCTCAGTGCACCAGGGACCAACACTCATAATGTGTGTTAGTACATGTCATGCTACTGGATATAGGCTGGTGGAGTGTGTGTCTGTGTGTGAGTGTGTGTAACATTGATTAAGACTGCAGCAGAAATAGAGCTTCTTATATGAATTGATTTCTACGCTACACTCTTCTCTCGGCACTCTGTCTTTATCTCTCTCTGTATCTTCCTCCCCCCTCCTCCTCCCCTCTCTCTCTCCTCCCCTCTCTCTCTCTCCCTCTGCAAACCTGCTGACGAGTAAAAACCCGGAGAACTCCTCGTATTTTAACTTTATTTAATCCGAGCAGATGCTGGTGAACGTATGCTCCCCTCCACACTTGTCTTTACATTTTATTGCCACATAAACCTGAAGCTGCTCTGGGCAGCTCTGCATGTTTGTGCAGATTGAGTCCGAGGCCGTGGAGCTGGAACCAACATCCGTCCTCAGAGAGCTCTAAGTTTATCAGTTCACTCTTGGCAGTAGGAAACTAGGACAGATTGGGGCCAGACTCCCAATGAGGTCTGAGGGATCGGACCTAGAACACGTTCTTGTTGCTTCTTCGCACTCCGCTTGTGATTGGTTCCCTCAGGACAGATGTGGACAGGGTCTGTGAGCTCCTGGAACTTCCTCCAGGGGGTTTTGTGCAGCAGGTCTTTCTTTGAGAATGTATATCATCTGTACCGTGTGTGATTCCAGGGTCTCGAACCCGATCCCAGTTGACCTTTGGGAACCTACACACAGATTACCAGTCCAGCACCGACACATAAAAACAAACAGAAAGCAATTTAGATTCTCCAATGAACCAGAGCTGCATGTGCTTGGACTGTGGGAGGAAGAAAACCAATATCCACTCAGAAAGGCCCAGGCCCGAGCACAGAACCACTGTACGTACCACTGTGCCACTGTGCCACTGTGCCGCACCAACCGGCTAAAATTAAACATTTAACAAGCACTTTATACCGGTTTGACGTAGGCTACAGCCAATCAGAGCGCAGGACTAGCACCGTGACATATTTGCATATTTGCACCATTGCACAAATTGCACTATTGTTGTTTAATTTTCTCTTCAGCTGTTTATATATATATTTAGATATATATACTTTATTTTCTATTTTATACTATTTTATTTTATTTTTTAGGTTGTAATTACTTGAGCATTGCTAGAAGAGAGCCTCTGACTCAAGCATTTCACTGCCAGCGACTGCTTAATGTTATTGTTGTGCATTTGATAATAAAAATCTTGAATCTTGAATCTTGAACAGGGTGCCAGTTGTGTAATCTGAACTCACAAAGACTGCCAGGCCCCAGATCAGCTGACAGCAGGTCCTGTGGTGTGAACCAGGGACAAGACGTCTCTTACACAACCTCACTAGACACAGATAATTGTGTTAACTTACGACTACTCAGTGCTATTTAGGTCTTTTTTTTATAACTTCCTTTGGGTGCAGCGATTGTCACGGCAGCCTCCAAACTCGACAACTGAATATCATAGAGCCCATGTTGCTCTTTTAATTTGGCAGTAGCGTTAATTGGTTTTGTGTCATTAGGGCCGTTATGTGAGCTGCGAGCGCTAATGGAGGCAGAGCTGGAGCGATTCCACTTCCACTGCTACGTTGGACACGGACGCCCCTTCTGGTCGATCCTCTTGTTTTCTAATTTTCAGCTCATAGCTCAGCGTGATGTTTGCTGCTGTAAAGATACAACAAAGTAAACAACTTCTTTATCACGTTTCATTGTTTACTCATAAGATGTTATTGCCATTTCAATTTTACTGCCATTTAAAGAGAAATTAGTGAATTGATA